>NC_135735.1:16240000-16541250 GCF_041903045.1 Epinephelus lanceolatus
AATGAAAATGTAGTATGACATAGTTTTACCCTGTTGTCTGTCATCATGTTTTATGTTCCTTGTGTTAAAAGCCTTTCTAGGGACAGGCACTGGAAATTAGCAGTAGCTATAAATCCTGTGATACATTGCATTGGGTAATTGTCATGCAAATCTCAAAGCACACTGTACCTGTCCCTGTTAAATAAATATTAAATGAAATACACATGCTCAAGCAAACTACTCAGCTGTGCATGAGACTGTTTGTACTGCTGTGTTTTAAGTCAAGATGTTTTATCGAAAATGCATGTATCTGGGATGTACAAAGCATTCGGCCGGTAAAGATAAATCTTAGATTATCCCGCAGAAGTTGAGTGAGTTTGTTAACAGATGCTTTGCTGTTGTTAAACACAATCCCCGTTCACTTGGATTTTCTATTCACTGTGAAGGCATGTGGGAAAAACAAACTTTCCCTCACATATTCAAGGTAACACAATCAATATACAAAAGGCTGTTTTCCAGGTGAGTGTTCCTTTAATATAAACTACACATGCTGTGTGATTTATGGCAATAATAACTAAAATACAAAACCAGAGGTAGGCTGTGTCCAAGTCGTTCTCACCAGCTCACAATTGACTGTTTGCCTCTTCATCTTCCAGCCAAGAATACCACACACAGTACTACGAGTTCACCGGGGTCAACAGCTGCTGGGATGTGATCCACCTGCACCGCCTGCTGTGGGCCTCAGTGGTCCTCAACGTGTTGGCGTTGTTCCTGGGCATCATCACCGCAGCCCTGCTCGGAGCGTACAAAGATATGGTGAGCGAGAGTCTGGGGTGTATCAAGACGTTTAAATAAAGTGGTCTTTGGAATGAACAAAGAAAATCCTGAGAGAAATAAAAAGCTTGTAATATTACATTGCTGACAAGATGTTTCATTAAAAGCCAGCACTCTGATAAAGGATTTTTATTATTACACTCCAGACTTAAACTTCTTACCTTTCCGTATTTCCTGCAGGCCACACACAGTATCTGACACTCAACATCATAAAGCCCCTAACATCTGTTTCTGGTGTGTGAACCACAGGATCACAGGATGTGTACATTATTTTAATGGCAGCTCAGCAACATGTCTCAATAGAGCTTATTTCAAAGCTATAAAAGGTCATATTTATCACTGAGAGCAGACGTGTGTTGAGATCGCTCTGCCTGAATCTGATAGACGCAGTGTCTGAATAACCAAAACTCATGAGACCAAACTGTCAGCAGTGTTGTATGCATTACTATTTTGTATTTTAAATCTCTTTTTTGCTTTGTTACATTACTAAAGCTTTGTTTAAAACTTAATACTTGTTCATGTTTTTGCAGATCACCTTTTTGTTTCACTGCTGGTCACACATTAAAGTGCTAAAAACTCATTCATGACATAGAAATCTCTGATCTTATTTTATTAATCCTAATGGTCCTGATTTTATGATTATTGTTCCTGCAGCACATTAGGCAGCAATCATACGTCATTACCTTTTATATAATAAAGTGTGTGTTTCATGTGTAACTGGTGCACACTCGCTCACATTTACCTTCAAGCTTCATATGTGGATTCCTCCATCATATCCAAAAAAAAGTATTTTTGTTTTTTCCTGCTGCAGAAGCCGACTCCTGTGATGGCTCCCAGCCCCACGCCGCCGCCCCACATCCTGTACAACCCGACCCAGCACATGCTCACCTACGCTGGCTTCTGCCCTTCGGGACAGACTCTGCCTGCCTACCCCAACTATCCAATACCCATGCAGGTAGGAGGCTCACACCAGTGCAAAAGACAGAGCAGGAAAAGAACAGCTGTAAATAACATTTGAGATCGTGATATTGTTCATGTGCGCTCTCATGGTTTACTGGGACACCTGAGCAGCTGTTAAAGTTATTAGTAACACCTACATGATTTTGTTACAGTAAATAAAAAAGGCCAGTAGTCCTCGCCAGTGTTTTAGTTTGGCAACAAGACGACCAGCACTGGATCAAGTTTGTTGTTGCTGAACGAGCACAGCTGTTTGACTCTAACATCAAAGCACCTGACCAGAAAATAATCTATTAATCTGCACTGCTGCCACGTCACATTACTGTGGTGGATACCTGCAAAACGTCACCAAAAAGGAATCCCTGTGCAGTAACCCTGCAACACTGAGCTCCCACCTTACCAGCAAATCATATATTTTTATAGTGTAAATGCACACTTCAAACATGACCTAAGCATGTTGTATACTACAATGGTTCCCAGGCTTTTTATGTCAGTGACCCTTTCATTTACACACATGAGCAGGTGTGTCCAAAGTCTGTCCTTGGGGCCAATCGTGGCCTGCTGACTGATTTTAAACAGCCCACAGCTTGTCTCTAAAAATATATACCCCAACACACAATATTGGTTAATGAAAGAAGATCACTTTGCTTTTTTCTGTTCACCTCAAGATGGCAGGACTATCATACCCTCTGTAAACATGCGCCTAGTAGGAATTAGGCAGGCAAAACCAGCGTGTTTTCACTGACAGACACAAACTGGCTCAATAAATGTGACAAGCAGGGAGACCACACAAGAGATTTAGTTAAAACAAGCCCAAATTATTAAACTTAGATTAACTAAAATAACCAACTGAGTGTGTAGGTCAGCAAAGTCAGTAATGAAAGCCATGCAAGGATGTGTGTGAAGGGGAGTGAAAACATGAGGCAGTTTATATAGCCTGGATGGCCCAGGTGAGCTTAATCATACTAACGACCCTCCCATGTGAGCCAACTGCCTGATGAGGTTGGCTGGAACATCCTCTAAGACAGTGGGAGGGGCGTCACAACAGAAAACGAGCAAGTAAAAGGTTACCTAAAAGCAGACATCTCCTGCTCTGTAGCAGACATGGCTACAGCAAAGAAGCATGAAGTCGGCAGCAAGGGCCGCCGCTTTCAGTAGAGGAGGAAAGTGTTTTTCCTTGCTAAATTAAACAGTTGCATTTGTCTCATTTGTATGTGATTCTTTTCTTTTTCTTTTTGTGAACCAGAAGCAGCTGGCCCCCAGGTATTTTTTACATCAGTGGTTCCCAGCTGGTGGGTTGTAGTCCAAAAGTGGGTCGGGGGGCCATAATGAATGGACCGGAAGTGTCTCGCAAACATGTCAAGTTTGTAAAAAACACACTTTATTTTGAAGTACAGTGAAGAGCTTTTATTTTGAAGTGGCTTCTCCTGCTGTCAAGTGAGTGACTAACAGACAGCTAGTACTTGACAGAGACAGAAAACTAGCTCAACTGCATGGCCTAACAAAGCATGACGGTGAATGTATTAAACTATGTGGACCTTGAACTAATGACTAAGGAGAACTTTGGACCCCCGAGCTGGACCAGCTGGGAACTACTGCCTCACATGATCTCATCTGGCCCCCATTCAGTTTGGACACCCCTGACACAAGTTCACAACCCCATATTTAATCAGATTTCACTTCGACCTCCTCCTGAAAAGATTTTGGTTCTTAGATTTCATTAAGACCTTAACTCTATAGTTGTTGCCCACAGCTGAGAAAATAACCTCAGAGAAAGAAAAACCTCTGATCAGAATAGTCGCTGTTATGAGTCTTACACATATTGGACTCTCTTCTATAGTGAATTAAATAGTGAAAATAATGTATTCCCCTTTTCCTGGTGAACCCCTGTAACTCTCTCAAGGACCCCTGGGAGTCCCTGGACCCCAGATTGAGAACGACTGGTATATACTGTATTTACTGTCATATCCACCCAACACATGTACACAAAGCAAAATATAAATATTCTAAGTGGGTCCAAGGGTAATTCCTGTTGAAATGTTTGTTAATGCAGTAACTGACAGGAGGTAAACAGGGACCAAAGTTGTTGCCCTAGTAACAGGATAGCCATGAAATGATCTACAGTAGTCAGGTGTTTGTGTTTACCTTGTTTACCTTTACCTCGAGTCATATTCCCTGTATGAGTACATATACTAGGCCAATAAAGCTGATTCTTACTCTGATTATAAAACAGTATATCCTCAATCTCACTATTACATTTTCTATTGAAGGATAAATGTGATTTTTTTTTTTATACCCAAAAATGATTTTTAGACATGTCTGTCTGTCAGTCCACAACTTTGGTTCAGAACTTAAGGGTGCCAACAGGATGAATCCTACTGGGTTTGATGATCCCCTGACTTTTCTCGTAGCACCACCATGAGGTTGACAAATACCTGCAAAACTAATGGCATTCCCATCAGCCTCAGCTGTACTTTGTGTTTAGCACTAATTACTCAATATTTGCATGCTAACACACTTAACTAAGGAGGTGAACATGGTAAACATACTTGCAAAACATCGGCATGTTAGCATCAGCACCAGTGTCTGAATATAGTTTCACAGAGCTGCTGTCATGTCTGTAGATTATTCCGCTGGTGTTGTTTTATATAACAGAGATCATTATGTGTTGATGGTGATCATCCAAGAATCTGTTAAAAACCTGAACACTTGATTGATGCATTATGGGTGCCATAAACTGTGACATAAGCTTCAAAACTCCGCAGATGCATTGTTGTATTTATATCGCGGTGACAGAAATGTGTCTCACAGATTTATTGGTGATGATGGTGAATCTTTGCTGATGTTTCTGTGGCTGCTACCAGATGACCAAACTACACAGAGAGAATAAAAACCACACCTCACATAAAAATGTCAGAGATAAATTTAGGCATCTTTGGCTCTGCTTCCACATACCGATGCAACCTACCACTCCCTGTCTCTTCACCTCTCCCACAGCACAACAGCAGCTATCAGCCACCTGCTACTCCCCAGATGATCCCTGAGGGAGGCCATGCCTCTAGCTCCTGCCTGTCTGAGGAGAACCAGAACCAGCAGCCCCCTCAGGCTCCCACCCAGCCACTGCCTCAGGGCGCCACCCAGGAACCAGGGGGCTACATGCTATCACCCAACGCTCCTGTCCTCTACGGGGCCGCCTACAGCCCCTTCGAGAAACCTCCACCTTATGCCTGCTGAGCCCTCGGACAAACATCTGGGTCATGTTGGAGGAGAAATATCTTGATCTGGTCAGACTGAATGTAGCACAATACATTTCATAGGTGACGGAAAAGAGTCAGTAAGCTTCACGGCTACTCTGTACTGGTAGGAATGTTATGTTTCATGTGGTTGCACTGAGGAGAGACAGATTTATAGTAATGCAGTGTGATTATAGACATGATTTAACTTATCTCATGTGTATTCATTAAAGGAAACAGCTTGGGAAATATGCTTATTCACCTTTTTAAAAAGAACATTGATACCATTCTTAAATCTCTAACTCATAATTGTGATGCTGGCCAACTTAGCTTAGCACAAAGACTGGAAACAGCTAGCCTGGTTCTGTACAACGAAAACAATCTGCCCACAAGCATCTCTAAATCTTTTCTGTACAAAAACTTAAGTATAAAAACTACAAAACCCCATTTAACAGGGGGTTATGTGCAGGGCTGTTTCTTGGTGGTCGTTTCCAGTTAAGTTGAAGTTACAGCTTAACTGTAACTCTCAGAAAGTACACAAATGAGCGTATTTCCCAAAATGTCGAACCTTTCTTTGAGCCTAGAGCTGGCCTTCAGATGCTTCCATATTACATGTGAATAAGTGTATAGTCATACGCTTGACTGTGATCTAATAGTTGTTTCTGTTCTAACTTGTGTAGATTGGGTTAAAGGTCTTCCTGTGTATTGTCTCTGTATACTAACTAACGTACGGGCAATTTTAAGGGCTTTCTTGAAATGTGAATGAGTAAGTGACGCTGATGCTGCTGTTGTTTCATTCTGTTAGTGTGAATCATTTAATGTGCACTTTAAAGTCGATATGCTGTATATATTATTGATGACGCATGTTAACTGCTGTGGGGATGGGGTTCTGTAGCTGCTATAAGATACATAATGTATTAAAGAGGCACCTTTTAAGAAATGCATATATTCATGGTGCGTACACATACATGTGGAGTAAGGGCTTCATCGAAATTGCACATTTAAAGGAGGAGTTTGACATTTTGGGAAATATGCTTGCTTGAGTTAAATGAGAACGTCAATACCACTCATGTTTTTACAGTAAATGTAAAGCTACTGTCAGCAGCTAGTTAGCTTAGCTTAGCATTAAGAATGAAAATGGGGAAACAGCTGGCTCTAGGCTGAAAATCTACTTTTTAATACATGAAAAGCTCACTAATTAACATGTTTTATCTTGCTTGTTTAATACGCACTCATACCGAAATGTAAAAACACATTTCACAGTTTTACTGAGAGCCAGGCTAGCTGTTTGTCCCGTTTCCAGTCTGTGTGCGAAGCTCAGTTAGCCACTTCTGGCGGTAGCTTCATACTTAAAGTGTAACTTAAGTATTTTTCAACCTGGACTCTATTTCCTTACGTTTTCATGTCTAAGTGATTACTCAAAACATTTTTTGAAACTTATCAAGTATTGAGTGAGAGGGGTGCGGCCAACAGCCGTGAAACGAGCCACAGTGTAACCACTTGGGGCATTTGTGCTCTGTCAATTCACGTCCACTAAAGGTGCTTATTTTTGCCACTGACAGGCTCAGATTGTTATTCTACATGTCTGACAACATTATAGATAGGATCCCTACAGACACAGACCTTTTTATTTAACGAGAAACAGGCCCCGAATTGCTATCGCCAAACCCACCAGACTCCATGTAAATAAACTGTAATTTTAGCGTGAATAGAGCCCACATGTTTTAACATCTGAGTGAATTAACAGGTTTATTTTCACCAAACCAAAACTGGTGATTGTTGGAACAGTGGAAAGACAAACTAAGACTGTTTTTGAGAGTTTTATTTTGTTTCTTTTGACTTTGAATGAAGTGTATTTTATGATAATAAAATTAAGGTTTATGAAAATAAAGTGTGGTTGGTTTGGGGACAGCGATTTCTGGGCTTTTTTATGGTTAAACACCAAGGATCTTACTCTTTAACAAAGGGGTCTGTCTTTGTAGGTATGCTTCAATAATGATGTCAGACACTTGGAAAGTGACGAAACCAAGCACTTTATGTGGATGTAAATTGACGGTGCACAATTGCCCATTAATGTTACATTGCTTCCTGTTTCGCTGCTGCCAGCTGCAGCCCTCTCGGTCAATACTGGACCAGTCTTAGAAATTGTTGGTCCTGTCAGTCACTTAAACACAAAAATATGGAAAAATAGGGTCCAGGCTGAAGAATGAGTAAGTTACCCTTTAATGTACACACGTGAAGGTTATCACTCTTCTCGTCTCTGTGCAAGAAAGTATTTCCTATGATGTCAAACCTTTCCTTTAAAATCTCAGTATCACCAGTGCAATTTTTACTACCACTGTTTTCACTGTATTGTTTCACCTTAAAGTGAAGACTATGTATGTAACTTTTCAACGAAACCACATAATTCTTCCTCTTAGAAATAAAAAGTTGAATTCATGTTGTTTTGCTCCACTCACTACAGTCAGAAGCTGAACAGGAAATGACTAGCACATTAGGTAAACCAACATGTCACACAGGTTTAAGTAACCACACAGGATACAAATGCATTTTTTTGAAAATACAATTTTACTCTATGATGTTCATACAACTGCTTTTATTTTTTTTTTTAAATAGGATTTTCACTGTTGAGGGAAGTTAAAACTCAAAAAGCAGACTCCTCTCAGTATTGTACACATACTGGCAGTTAAAGTGAAAAATGAAAACTAAAGACAAGTTCAATATACAACACATAATAAAAATAAAAAAAACAATAACTCGTCAAGCTCTATATTCTGGCATTCATTCATCAAAAAACTAGAAAATGATACATTACAGAGGGAAGTAAAATAACACTGGAGCCCTTTTGGCATTCTCAGTCACAATGCTCCTGACATTCTTTGTTTTTATTGTGTTTTGATTTGCTCAGCACCTATTAAATCAAATTTTAAAAAAACTGAAGAGTTACGATACTTTGATCCCTGGCTATTGCTCTCATGGTCTCACGATTCCTATTTCAAGAAAATAACTGCGCATTTGTTGCTCAAACATTTTTTTAAGGAAGCAATTGAAGCTGAGAGACTCAGATTACAGTTTGACTTTGGATCAACATAAATGTGCAGAAAACCTCAGTGAGCGTAAGGTAGTGTTTTTGTTTTCTGTCTTCTATAAAGCATTGTACAGTCACATTATTTACATATTCAGTATATTACAGCGCACTCTTTTTACTCTCAGTAGCTTGTGTGGTGCGTTTGATGCAGTGCTCACTCTCTCCTACATGGAGAGGGCCCCCTCTTGTCTCCCTGTGCTTCTGAGACTAACGTATCATCCTCAGATCGGTATATGGCAGGTTTTAACTGTAAGTGGGTGATTCTGAGGGAAAGAAGGGGCCGTTGTGACGAAGATAGTGACAGACGATTATTGAGAAGGGTGTCGGTCTTTAAAAGATACTCCAAAATGCACAGGTGGAAATGCATAGTGTGTTAACTGCAATGAGTACAACGTTTCATTTAGAGAAGCATTAGCTCTGCTCGTGTGTTACAGTACTGCATCTTTGTGAAATGATTCACCTGTCTGGAGGGACGCTGTCGTGAAGTTTGGGTTGGTTGTTCTTTGTAGGCACATGGTTGATTTTTAAAGTTGCAGGCAGACATGGAGTGCTGCTTTAGTTGAGAACAAATCAAGAAAATGGCTTCGTAGGCAGTCCATTCCTGCCTGCAACGATGTGCAAGGTTGTCTACAGAACACAGAGTTGTGCCTAATAGCACGCCACCCCTGCTGTGGTGACGGAGGGGATTCAGCTTGTTAGGAGCAAATTTAGTCCCCAATCAACCCCTAAAGTCACTCATGCAGATCTAAGCACCTATTCACACATTTTCTCTGAGTAGGGTAGCTGATGAAGGACTATTTATCTGGTCCCTGTTGTTTTCATCGGATTCTACATGAGCACTTGATTATTTCAAGCTCTGTGAGCGTGGGCCTTAGGTGGACTGGGTGTAAGCAACATGACCGCTGCAGCGAAGAGTCTGCCTACAAAGTTCCAGTCACATCTGCATCTAAGCACAGGACACCAGGCTTAGTAGGCTGACCCGAGACCAGCCACTGGATATTGATCGAGATAAGGCCCTGCGTGTTCTTACGGGCTTACAAGGCTGTGATACATGGGCAGTTTTTGAGGCAATGTTGTGCAGCATTTATTCCCGTATCTTCTGCCTAGTACTGGGGACATCGCTTTCTGGCTGACTACTGACAGAATACTGTGAAAATCCCTGCAGATGCCTCTAGGCAGCAGTGTCATCACAGTAAAAGGACAGGGTGATCCTGGGCTAAGGCTCCAGCTGAACCACAACACCTGATCCAGCCTTCTTTTTTTTTTTTAACATTCCAATCTAAAACATCTCCCCACTGGTCAAAGCTTTTATAAATATATTGGAATAATCCCCATTGCCTCAATGAACTGCGTATGGATCAGTTTTGGCAGACTGGTGCGCTGGTCACTGGTGAGAGTCCAGCAGGGGGCAGGAGTGTGAGCGGATGTCGTTGTGTTTATGGATGGCCTGGTCCAAGTCCAGAGACTGTCCATTAATACTGACCCCCATGCAGCCGCTGTAGGGTGCCGACACCAGTGTGGACACCAGAGGAACATCTGAGGGAAGAAATGACAACACGTGATGACGAGAAAACAAGATGGACTGTGTGGGTGTCCGAATGTTGACCTAACTATGGGTATGCAAACAGTATTAGTCAGTGGGTTGAATCAGTCAGTCTCAGCAAACACATTGAAGGTCCAGTGTGTAGGATTCAAGGGCATCTATTGGCAGATACTAAATATAACATTCATAACTATGTTTTCATTAGTTTATAATCACCTGAAAATAAGACTGTGTTTTCTTTATCTTAGAATAAGACGTTTATATCTACATATGGAGTGGGTCCTTTTCCACAGAGTCCACCATGTCGCTTCTACAGTAGCCCAGAATGGACAAATCAAACACTGGCTGCGGATAGGGCCTTTTGATTTATTGCGTCAGCCACCATAGTTCGCCTACATGCTTAGCACACAAGGGAAGTTTCAGTTCTGCAACCTCACCACTAGATGCCACTAAATCCTACACACCGTTCCTTTAACCAACACTTAAAGGTTTTCTTAAATATAGATGACAATTCTCATCAAGGTGAAAAGACTATCTTTATTATGCGTTCTTTTTCAGTTTGGGGAAATACTTACTCAGCTGCCACTCACTAGGAATTTTGCAGGAATCGCCTTTTATCATCATTCACTGGCTGAGATAATACAAGCCTAATATTATCCGCATCTTTCCTACTGTAATATCGTATGGGCTGACACATTTATCACCCCATCAAGCCACTCTTTTTCTTCAGAAATGGTATGTATGAGTTGCTACATTTCAACCTTTAGGCAGCCCTTTGCCTCACTTTTTGAAATTAATAGACTGCAAATTTTCATCAGGACTGATCAGAGCGGCGCCTTCCCCACTGCAAAATTGACGCTGCCAGCTACCAGTAATCAAAGCTGTATCGCCTTTTAAGTGCGCGCGAGAAGGCGAGGATGGTGAGGAAGAATAACCTTGCTGAGGTAATGGTCAGGAAAACCCTGCAGTTTATTCTGACATCATGTTGGCTAAAATGTTTGTGGCGTTTTTATGTAAAACAAACACAACAGGCTATATCAAAGTCAGTAAAATAGTCAAGGTCACATCCGCGTATTTGTACGATATGGCGATAACGTCATTATCATGACAGGTCTAGTCCTTCATTTCCAACTGAATGTACAGTAATCTCTGGCAGCTTTACATGCCTGTACTGTTCCTTCACCACTAGCACTTTTCCTCCATACTGTGCAAATACAACCCTACATACTGCATGTAGAACATCCGGCTAGATGTGTATATGAATGTGTGTGTCCTCACCAGGTAGGCCTCCTATAAAGGTGCTGGACTGGGAAAACAGGTCATGAGGAATTTCGGTGTCTTCACTACGTCCAGACTCTCCATCAACCAGCAGCAGAGTCTGGTTGCCTGAGATCATCACCTGGATTTCGTGACTCTCACCATCACACAGGGGGGCAGGAGAGCTGGCAACGATGACATCACCTATAGATACCAGAACAAACTGAAGACACACAAAAGGTCAGTTTTGAGATCAAACTCACAGCGACAAACATATACAGACTGAGCTTTATCAAGTACTTACATCTCTCCATTCATCCATGCCGGGATGATAGTCGGCCAGCGTGATGGAGAGAGGGACTCTGTCCTGGTGAACAAGTGCAAACAGCACACCGATTGCAGAGGTGGGACGCAGGATCAACTGTACACTCAGGTTCTGCAATTCTGAAGTGGTGATAACAGGAAGTGAGAAAACAGCAGGTCATGAACTTTATTGACAAACAAAATGAGGCAAACTGTTGACAAAAGAGTGGGCGATGACAAGAGCTAACTGACATTCATCCAAACAAATTAAACAGTGATTAACTACTTCAGGAAGAAGATGTGCAAGACATGCAAAACACTCCCACACATGCACACACTGTACCATAGCTGATGTTGAAGAGGGCGAAGCCTGTGCCGGGGTAATACGCTCCAGGTTCTTCGGTGCTGAAACACTGCATGTTGTCATTGGACCGAATGGTTTCTTGTATGGACGTATCTTCACCAGTCAACCACCTCCACTCCTTCATACAGCCGTCCAGACGGGGGTTCACCTGCGTAATAATCGCACCAGTTGAGAAATATGTAAGGAACTTCTTTCTGTAGTGCATATTCACTACTAGAACTCCCCCCTCGCAGTTGTACGCCTTCAACAACTAGTCAAACTACAATTTACATCCATGTCTGTCCTGATCATGAACTTTATCACTGAGCATTGTTTACTGTCTGTTCAATCACTCCTCCAGGACCGACCTGCTGTACTGAAGCAGGAGATTAAACACACACTGGGGTTTTTTGCAGAACATTAGTCACAGTGACCTTTGACCTTTTGGATAAAAAAACATCATCACTTCATCATTTTATCATTAGTTTTTGTCATAGTTTATAAAACTCTTTAGTTACGGCCAAAAACACCAGATTCAAATCAACTCATTGTTGAGTCCAAGTGGATGTTTTTGCCAAGTTTAAAGAAATTTGCTCCAGGCGTTTCGGAGATGTCACTTTCACAAGAACAGGATGGATGAGAGGTCACACTGACCTTGACCTATGAACTTTGACCACCAAAATCTTATAGTTCATCTTTGAGTCAAGGTGAATGTTTGTGCAAAGTTTGAGGTAATTCCCTCTAGGCGCTCTTGAGATATTGCTTTTACAAGAATGGGACAGACAGACAAAAAAACCCAAAACACAACACCTCCAGACATGGTTGTCGCCGTCTCAGGGGCATAAAAATACATAAACATATGCAAATAAACACCTGATTGACGAGGCCATCCTCTTTGAAAGGGACTCCTCCCACGGTGAGGTTGAGTTCATGCATGCCCTTCTTTAACGTAAACAGATCTCCATTTACAGCGATCTTCATGACGGCCTCCCTGTCAATCTTAATCACTAGACTCCGCCCCTGCTCCTCCACCGAGATCTGAGAAGAAAACAAGACATTTAAGGAGCGTTCAATCAGTTGATGAAGGTAATGGAAATCAGTGTATCACTGTTCATGACAAAATCCTCCAACCTTTCTCCACTGGCCGTCATTGACGATGGGTCCGCTGCTGGTGACCCTGCTGACTGTGCCGTACTTCAGCTGCAGCTCCAGCTTCCCATGATGCATTGCCAGCACGATCCAGGAGCTGTTTAGGTGACCTCCGGCGAAGAAGATCACCCCCTCGGGGTCGTAGGTGCGGAAGTCAAACTCTGCAGAAAAGCTGGGGGGTGGGGAGCAGTGACAGAGTGTGCATTTTAATAAGTATGTTTTAGGATGAAAATAATTGTGAATAAAAACAAAATACAGGAAAAAGAGCAGGAAGAAAAACAATTCCTTTGAGCGACCAAAATAATTTTATCTGCTCTCCACTTGGCACTCAAACAGAGGGCGGCATTTTCCCAGCTAATATTTTACATTTTTTAGAATTAGCTTCCACAACTTTACAGAGTGACTATGTATGGTAACAAGAAAAGAATTTTACAAATTATCAAACAAAGGGACCGTTCAGCCTGCTGTATTATTTTAATAAAAAAATGTGAAAAAGAATCTAAAACAGGATTTGATTAAAACCACAAGCCTGTATTATGCTTCTGCTCATTGCTTGTAAAAACTAAATTATTTTAGTTTTTCTTAAATTCCATGCAGTTCCTCAGGCTGCACTGGGATAGTTTGGTGCCAGAGTAAAATTGAATACTTACTTAAACAAGTCTTCTCATCTATAAGTGAAACTCAAACAGTCTTAACAGAACCAGCCAGCGGATTTGAAGAGTTGTGATTGATCCATTTAATAATTTATCTGCCTTGTATGCTTGAGTATAAATGTAGAAAGGGTGTGATCTTTTTGTTAGGAGACAATAGCTGAGAGAGTTGAGCATCAAAACACAAGTCTCTCACCCAGTTTGAATCCTCCGGCGGAAACGCAGCCTCACCACCGGCACGCCGCTGAACATGCGGCCCAGGTAGAGGGAGCGAGAGTTCCTCTTCAGAGACGGCGACATACAGGGAGTTATCGGCTGTGCAAACACAAAAAGAAAACTTGAGATAATGCATGCTGCCCCTTTATTAGAACCATTTGGGTGTTTAAAGCTTGACTCATCTGAAATGGTTTAACTAATCAAGAATGTAGTTTACATTTAACAACAAAGGTGAGAGTTAATATTTTTGCCACAGTTTATGTATTTCACCTTACAGCTCCTGAGGTCCTGGCCCAGCTTCATGCCCTGACGACCATCACAGAAGCAACGGAAACTCCCAGGAGTGTTCAGACACTCCTCTGCACACACACGCGCCTCACACTCATCCACATCTGAAGGGCAGGTAGAAGTAAAAGAGAAGGAGAGATGAAAATCATAAGTGAGGCATAAAGGATTACAGAGAATCAGAGAGTCAGAGTTCATGAAGTTATCAGAGTCCCATCAGTGGAGGAATTAGTCGAAACTTTCAAAACATCAGTGCTACAAGCATTAAGACAAGTATCGCATGTCTTTCCTGTCAACATATCAGGGAATGCAAACAACACTTGAGTCAAGAGGTCTTTGACATTGAGTGGGTGGTATCTTCCTGCTCCGTGTACAACCTTACATGGCCATGAGAAGGTTGGCTATAATAAACGTTAATTCTCAGAGGAGGGACACTGAGGTTATGAAAAGTCTGGTTTCCACTGCAGAGCAAAACAGTGCATGTCACAGAGTGATTAATGACTTTGGTTTAGATCTGTGAATTCTTATTCTAGGTTTTACCAACAGACCTGATGTTGTGATTACATATCTTGTTGTGTTATCTTATTAAATACCAAGACAGCATGTTTTTGGACTTCAACATCCATCCGTTCCTTGAGTATAAATATGTGTTGAGCCAATGCCCCTTCAGAAAATCACGATAAACACTGCTTGACATATGGTATACAATATCATATTTGTACATCTTGAGATTTGGCTTGGTGATGCTGCTGTCAATGTGTTTTTAAATCCCTGCATGTTTAAAGGAGAAGCACTAAAGATGAGTCTGAAAAATGGAAAACACTTTTCTATCCTGCAAAGCTATTACATGTCTTCTGTGTTTGCAAATTCTGAGTACTGCATTTTAGCTTTACCTCATCTATTTGGCATTTATATCTGTTTTTATCACATTTGAAATCAAAAAGACACTATGGATGTAACAGTGTGTACCAAACGAAGGTGAACCACAGGGTGAGTCTGTGTATTTTCCCCCCGAAATGGAGACGGTGACCTGTTACCTACTTATACTGAATTTCTCCCAACGTCTTTGCATTCCTTTCCTGACCCCACAACACAGCTGCATCAGGTCCTGCTGAGGCTGAAGCTGCTCCTCAGTCAGTTCTCCTGACACCGTGTGTGTTTGTGTGTCTTCGTGCATCTGCTTGTGTGTGTGTGCGTACAGGCTTACCAACACAGCTCTTGGTTTCATTGTCGTAGACATATCCGATGTCACACAAACAATCGTAGCTGCCCTCCTTATTCTCGCACCGTGCTGTTCCACACACCCCTGGATCCTCACACTCGTTCACATCTGAAAGACACAAAATGTGGTCAGCCGGACGGGTCAACGTCTGGTGGAAATTCACAGAATCGGGAAGCCTATAAAGTCGACTCCTCAGCTGGAAGGACATGATCGGACAAGGTTGTCTGTACTTTTGCTCATCAGTGTCAGGAATAAAATGGGTCAGGAAAAGACACCAGACACCTAAAATTAATTTGGATTAATTTGAGGACTGGGAAATTAAAATCAGCCACAAGACAGATGCTCGTAAAATCTGGTCCTGATTGATTAACCACTTGAATCAAAATGACCTTGATAATAAATCTAACCCCAAAACAGCTTTAAAATTAGGACAACAGACCGATTGTTTCAAACTGAGTGTCAACATCATACTGTACATACAGTATGTGCATGTTCAGCACTCACTGACACTACGTCACACTGAAATAAATATTTACACCAAGGACACAATGTTTAGAGACTGTACACACTATATTTGAGTAGGCTTAGTAAAAACCATTATTCATATCGGTAGCTAGCAGGCCACAAGTTCTGTTTGCTGTCTTCAAAGAATGAATGAATCAGGATGTTTATAGAACTGTAATGTTGTGCTGGCGAAGGCTCGCAGCATGGAGCTTTTTCTTTTTTTTTTTAATTTAACCTTTATTTACAAAGGTAACCTCATTGAGATACAAAAGCCCCTTTTACACTGCCTGTTAAAGGCAGGAGTATCGCGCCATTATTCTGCCTCACCGGTCTTTATAAACGGTATGGTTGCACAATGAGGGGACAGCGTGCCAAATGGACATCTGTGTAAAGGAACAGCCAGCAGGACAGGACCATGGATGGGACAGGTGTGATGTTTTGACGATGTGTTAAGGGTGCGACCCACTGCCAGGAGATTTAAAAAGCAGCAAATAGCAGTTAGCAGCTAAAGCAAAGAAGAACAGCAGGCAAAATGTCCGCAAATCGGGGAGACAATGAGACCATTTAACAAGGACAGTAAATGACTGTTAGTAGCATGTTATGCCACTGTTATTGTTTAGAAAGTGCTGATGACATGTATGTTGTATGTCACACTAAAGGCCGATGCTGTTGTGTTACACATCATGCCTTTATTTGTCTCTGGAATGCCAGCATGCTATCTAAAATCACAAACTGAGGCAACATGATGCAGCCATTGTTTGGTTCTGTGTTAAAAAGAAAGGGCAGTGTAACAAAGGGACTTTGTAGCTGCCCTATCGTGCAATCTCTGTGTAAAAAGGGCTAGAGTCTAATTCTCAAGAGAGACCTGATCAAACTTGGGGGCCAAAGAAGGCCACCTACAGGAGATATTTGGTGGCCACAGAGTAACTTTTTGTGGCCACAGTGAAATGTTGGACCTATCAAAGGGTCTTACAAAGAGAATTATGCCACAAGACAGAACATCACTGCCACTGGATTACTAAAGGGGCCTCAAATAGAAAAAAATCCTTGTGAATAATTAAAAATATTCATACAAGAATACCTGCAGAAGTAATATCTATTTTTATAGTTTGAGGTGGGTAATAACAGTTAAAATACAGACTGAAGTGTTATTTGCAGCTACAGTATTGACATGTTCCAGTTGTCAGATGACGTGCTTACCGTTACACATGTGGCGTCCTACCAACATGTAGCCTTCGTGACAGGAGCAGCGGTAACTGCCCATAGTGTTGTTGCACTCATGGTCACACCCTCCGTTCCTTTTGCTGCACTCGTCGACATCTGCAAATAGGATGGTGGTACAGTCAACATGTAGGCAGGAAAAAAATCATCATAGGCTGTGAGGAGCATTAGGCTCCTTGGCTTGTGTTGAAATTTCCCATAGTAATTCAGGATGATCGTGCTGTGCTTAATGTAACCAATTCTTAATGTTTAATTTTAAAGTTTTGAAGTAGGAGCCCACAGCGTGAGACTTGATACAGTTTGAAAAACTCACTTAAATGTCCTATGAATTTGTACTTTGTCAAACGCCTCACAAATAACTGACACACTATGTCATTGCGGCTGAGTGTTGCAGTCGAGTGTTTAGGAGGAGTGCGGTCGTCAAGTGGAAAAGGCTCAGACCGAGTCAAACTGAATCTGTTTTGGTTTCCTCTCACAGTAAGGTGGCAGGATGAGTCACAGTGGAAATGTGTGGAATGGTGGCCGTGCCATAAATCAACATGTTCCCCTCTCCCTCACAGTGTGTCTGTATAAATTATGTGTGTTTTCCAGTTCCTGCTTGTACACTTAATATTTGTTACATTTCCCTTGTAAAAGTGCAACCCTTGCTCTGAGTTTCAGCACAAGCCTCCCCCTCATATTTATACACAGTAACTAGCTTTGACCTCTGATGAGACAAAGAGATTGGTGTTGAGAGTTCCCGTACATGCAGCTCATATTGACCTGACACACCATTCACACATCATTAATAGCAGCAGCAGCAGTTGGATGTTGAAGAGGCATGTCAACAACAACTGTTTCAATTGTAACATAAAACTGAAACAGAAACACTGGAAAAGAATTGGGAGGTCAAAATAAAACACCATTCACATCAACATGATGAGAAACAATGAAAATATTTGACAGTAATATGACAATGAAAGTGACAGGAAGCCTCATCTTTGTATCTGTGGGCGTGACAGGAGTTGGCTGTCAGACTCAAGGTCACTGAGACTACATCTACCCAGAGACGCTTGATGTGACACTGAATGACGGTGCAAAAATTCAACCTCTGCTGAGCTCTAGCACACAGTGTCCACCTATATATATCCTCTGTCACTTGCCATGCTATGACAGTACCTTTTTCACATCTGGCTCCTGTCCAGCCGGTGAAACAGTGACATAGGAAGTCGCCCTTTTTGTCCTCGCAGCGCACCGTACCTCTGGCATTACAGGGAGAAGGAGAGCACTGGTCTGGAATATCTACAAGTGAGAGAAAAGCAAATACAGACAGATGCAGAGGGAGGAAGAGTTATTATTGCTTTAAGATTGAGTCTGCAAAGCGGATGCATACAGTGAGTGTAACTGTATACTGACACCAGACAGAGGAAGGGCATCTCTTATGTTCTGCATATCAGGAGTTCAATATAAATAGCCTAATGCTGGCTAAGCCCTCCTGTAGGAGATGCCCTAATTCTGTCCTTCCCAGCATACCTGTCCTCCACCTCACAAAAAACAAGATCAAATTGAAATTCAACCTCTCTGTTCTGTTTTTTTTGTATTTGTTCTGTTTTTCCTATTAGATATTTTCACTTGTGTCCTCTCTTTCACTTCCAGCTTGTGTAAGCGAGCACATGTGTAAATTTTTTCTCTCCCTGTGCACTTTCCTTTTCCTAGAAGTGGAGTCTGACTGCTCGACAAGTCTGGGCATGTTAGCTGGAGTTCAGGCAGAGAACAGGACAGTGTGGAGAGAATGAGAGGAGCAGGAGAGAGATAAGCTCACGTGAAAAACAAAGACACAACTGTTTTACTGAATGATGTACAAGATTGTAGATAAAAATACCTTAATTTCACTGGTGAAACGTCCAGTGCTTCCAGTGACTGGAGTTACATATAATCTGTCAGAGCTTTGGCACGTGCACGTTGACAGCAGAATCACCAAGACAACTAAACAACTAAACTATTAACACATGTGTGCAACACACAGTGGCAAAATCAAATCAGTAACAATTACATCCTCCACCTGTGAGACGTTCTCACAATAAACAAGATGATGACATTATGTAATAATGAAAATGTAATAAAATTTGCACTTAGCCTGATCGAAAATGTAGTAAAAACCCTAATCATGTAATCAACTCAACTAATCATTTAATAACTCGACCAATCTATCGCAAACTATTGGAACTCAGCACCAAGTGAGATAAGACAGTACAACAGCTTTGTTGGCTTTAAATTTAAGATGAAATCATGGCTAAAATCAACCCCATCATGCGTCCATCACACATTAACTCAAACACTGGATCTAACACCATGAAATCTTGTTATATCTTAATGTTGTAGTTTTATTGTTGTTGTTACTTTTATTTATTGCAATGATTTGATGTTGTGTTGTCTTGCTGTTGTTACTACTCTATGTTTCCTGCCCAGGGACTACGGATGAAAATTAGCTTATAGCTAACTCTGGCACAGCTAAGTAGCTGTGCACTGTCCCTGTTAAATCAAATAAATAAATTAATAAAACAATCATGTTATAACTTGAACAACAACCTAATAAAATGTCCTGATATCATGTTATACCATTCACTTGGGTCACTTTTTTTCCAAACTGATGATGCAATAATGTAAAAAAATCTGATATATTCTCTCTGAAATGTAAAGTGTGCAAGTACACATGATGTATAATACTGTTAGTGTCACGTTAGCCTACTGAAAACAAAACCATCGGACACTGATTTTATGTTAAGTTAAAAATTTTAAAAAACTTTAATAAACGCAACGATGGAGAATCTCACCTGCATCTCCTTTACTCCCCACCTGTCAGACTTTTTACCCATACTTTCGTGTAAAAACAGGGTTTTAACTTTCAATATTAATTAAGTGTTCGTTCCAAAAACAAAAGCCCTTCTGTTTTCATTCCTTTAGGGGTCATTATAACGGATAACACTAAATGTGTACTACTGTATTCCGTGATAATTCCTGAGACAGTTAGTATACCTTGAAAATCGCATACCGTAGTAACCCTGCCACGCTTACGTGAGTACATGCACCAAAGTACGTGCAGCACTGTCACCTGCAGCATTGTGACTCTAACATCAATATTTAAATATTCCCAATGCAAAGAAAAGTAAAAAATTATATATTTTTGGGTGCATGTTTTGCTGTTTGCTGTCGCTATTTTCTGTGTTAATGCCACTGATGGCAACCAAAGGTCAAGAACTGGTTGCCAGTTTCTCAAAATTATTACTAGTGGCCACCTGACAACCGTTACTTTCAAGTGTTGTTTCATTTCAGTCAAAGTAACTTGCAACCAAATTGTAAACAGTATTGATAAAGAAATATGAAAATATCTTCAGCAGTATCAGCACATGCTTCTTTAGGTTGCTTGCCTTTTTCTTTAGGCAGTTAATGAATGAATCAGACCAAAGCCCCTGGTCAGTAATATGTTGGGGTCTATAAGCTGGCAGGAGCCACACTTGTTTCCCTCCTTAAAATTTTAGAGGTCCCTTGACAGCATGTATAAATTCAATTTCATTTAATAAAGCACACACTGTGGGCTACTACAGTGACGATTAAGATGAGCCCTCCAAAGTTTACAGAGCAGCAACCATTTGTGTCACTTATGCTGGAGAAAAGATGTGTTTTTAATTATTCTAATTTTTCTGCTGCAATTCACAAAACATTTGCAAACTGCAGACTAAGGGAACAGAAACAGGGGGGAGTGGGAGAATAAACACTGTCTGCTGTGCTTACAATGAAATCAGCTTTTGGTATGTGCACATATGAAGCTGTAGCTTTCCATACCATGCCATGTTTGTAAAATCCCATGTCTGACATAGTCCATAAATGGAATTAGAGGAATGTCATGATCTGCTTTGATACTGGTATACCACCCACTACTAGTCTGCAGGAGACAGATGGGCACAGATTTGCAGCGTGAGAGAGAAAAAGTGGCGAGAGGGAGATAGGTGGTGAGCTGCCTTGTCATGATGCTGCAGCTGAGTCATGGAAACCCCCCCGAGCCTCCTCAACCAATAGCAGTAAAGCCGGGTCGGTCTCTTGTCTCTTGTATCCTGATGCAGCAGGAATCCTGCGCTTCACACACGTCAGACTTTTTTTTTTTTTTTTCACGTCACTCTTCCGGCTCGGCTCACGAAGATGCTGGTGCAGTCACCCAGAGTGGGAGAGCGAGCGAGTGAGTGACGACTGAAGGGGTGTGCCGCTCATTCACCAATCTGCAGCATCACTGTGGCAGAGTGCTGCAATATTACTCATGGATACCTGGGCTCACGCACATGTAGCACACTGAGGCTACTTCAAAGTCACAGCATTAGTCTGGTGTGTCACGCTGCAACAACTGACCTGCAGTTACCGAAGAAATTAAGCACCTTTTCATCATCCTTCCCTCTGTTTCCTTTTCTGCTTAGAGAGCGTGTGCCTGAGGGTGATGCAGTGTGGTGGTACTGCAGTGCAGCCCAACCCTATACTACAACTAAGTGCCTCTGCTTGGATGTAATAAAACTTTCACAGTGAAAAGAGAGACAGAACGAAGGGGTAAGAAAAAGACACCTATCAACCAGTATGCCATCAAGCTCTAAAGTTAAGTCAGTAGACAGATAAGAGAGCATTAAACTTACTGTGGACACATGTAACCAGATCCTGTTTCTTCTTTTCAGCATCTCCAAACTTCTCCACACAGGCTACACACAAACAAAAATGAAAGCAAAGACATTATAAACATATAATCAGTCAAGCTGGCTGTTAGGAGTAGAGATGAAGAGTTTTAGTCAGGAGGATAACTCACCTAAATACTTGGGATAGAAGTAGTCCTACATCAGGGAAAACACATGGAAGAGAGACGGATAAAGTTACGTAGGCGTATAAACAAAAATCTAAACAGAACAAGATAATCTAAATAAATGCTTACGATTAGTAGTGGGGGGTTCCGCTAATACTTGACATAATCTAGGATTTGGTTTCGTTTCATGCCTGATCTCTGCGCTCATACTCAAGGGAGTGAAAACAAGCTCATAAACACTCATTAATTATGACATTTGTGTCTCTGTGGGTGTGTGCTTTATGTCCAAAGAGAGAAATTACGATGATTTGTCTGTAATCTTTGTGTGTCCTCTCTGTAATGGGTGCGGCCCTTTGCCAAAGGCTTCCTGAGAATTCTCTGCATTCCTTACAGTAGCAGCATCCCATCTCGCCTCCTGGCTGCAGTACTCCTCCACATGTAGGTCAAAAATTTGAGGATGATCTACCAATGGAAAGACTGGCTCTGGAGGCACAGACTTCAGAGAGCTTCTGCTGCAGTAGGACCCAGATGCAGCAAGATGAGGCGAAAAAAAAATCTCTTGTATGAATCAGTTACCAGACAAAAGCCAGCTAAAGATAGGAACATATTACACAGCATAATTGCCTGATTATACCCCTGATGTGCTGCAAAAAATGATCTGTCACAGTAACATTTGGTTAAGATGAAGTGTGGTCCCAGAACTAGTTTGCTTAACTTTCACTTAACAAGTAAGACACCAGCAACTTTAAATATCCAGGAACACCCTCTCTCTGCAGAGCCAGAGAGCTGCAGCAGGAGAAAATGCAGAGTCAGAGATGGGCACTTTGAGAATGAATAATGCAGCTTTGAATGAGTCTGCAGCTTTGTGTCACGCAATGGAAAACTACGGGTACACAAACGCTTTTGTGATGGTGATGTGCGCCCAGCTGATTCAAACTAGAGGGGATGTCACCTGACATCACCTTTTCCTCTGAACCCAGCTCAACTTCACTTTAATCCTCCCTCCCTCAGCCTCCATGTCTGTCCATTTGGCTAATCTTACGAGTAATCTCTGACTCATCGATTGCCTCATTCAGTCCCTCGCCTGCTGCAATTCATGATGGCAAAACTTCAAGAGTAAGAGCGATTGTTGAGGAGCACAGCGTCGGCTGTGCTAAAAGCTAAAACTTTATCTAAACCTCTGATTTACAAATCAAGCCCTAAAACAAACAAAACATACAACAATGCCAAGAAATACTTTGTCTAATTCCTTAACAAGGGTTTGTGCAAGAGTTTGTACTATAAATGGCCCATGCTATGACCCAAGTAACGTTCACACACAATGATTAGTGCGAGAAAAAGTCTGCTAGCCCACGTTGCATGTTTTCTGACACATTACATAATTTATATGTCTGGAGCTTGCACATTCTGCATTCAGCACATACATTCAATAGGCTTAAGAATTCACATGGATGGAAAGGCTAATCTGTGCAGTCGTGAATGAAGAATGGAAACTAATCTGCGGTAAGGATTCCCATATGCACATAGTGTGATGGATTTTGTTTGTTGGTAAACACCAAATGGAAAAAGAGGGTGGAAGCTGTGCAGCTGTACAGATTAGTGAGGCAATGTGCATTACTGTGTATGAATGAAACACATTTCTCACCTCAACTTCAACAGGAAGCAGCTAATCACATTCCCAAGAGACCAGAGGAGTTTGTTTGCATCGTTCACATGTGAGTGTGTGGACATTTAAGAGCAGGCATGTGTAGACATACAGCGATACAGATGTTGGGAACAGAGATGGAGGCTTCCATATTTGGCAGGAACCTCACCAAGCAGGGCCAAATTTTAGCAAACTTAATATATTTAAGCCAAGTTAAAAAACAAGTGACTGTGTGTTTATGTGTGCACACATGTATGACGAGGGGTGGAGGGATAGCTGTGTCTTCACTGACAGTGTTATTTCATAAACGAAGGCTTAGTCACGCTGACTCAATGTCTGTCGCAGAAACAAACAATAAAAAACACGCCAAGTCTTTGACATGAGGATAATATGTGCACTGACAGCTATCAGCTGTCTGAACTTATTGGAGCATGAACACCAGCAGCCCAGACAATGAATCATTAGTCTGCTGTTGCATTACATTGATCAACTTACAGTCAATATGAACATGATGTAAACAACCAACCTTGCAGCTGTATGTTCTTTAAATTAAATGACACAAACTATTTAAGCTGGTAATGATTTGAGTAGCTGAGTGGAGTTCATAGTGCTGCAGTGCCTCAGTGGAGGAAGGTGTGGTGTTGTGGTTGTGTTGTGGTTGTGTTTTGGTTGCTGCACGCAACCTTGGACTTAAAACCACAACTTCAGTGGTGCCACAATATACTCACCGTCTCCGGGTCGTTTTCAAACACTTCTCTGGCCTCCTCTTTGGTGCACTTTTCCTCCACACACTCCCTCTCCAAGTGTCCTTGCTTCGTCTCCTCGAAAACTTGATTTGCTCTCCTGTGTCTGCTCAGAAACTGGTTCGCCTCTTGCGCAGACAACGAAACTAAAATAAAAAGACACCCCCACAAAGAAATACATTAATTAAGCTACGGGAATAAGAGAAGGTCAAACAAGTCTGGACTTAAGCAGTATTTTGGCTGCCAAAGGTTGCGAAACATGCAGCGTTAAAGCACCGTTAATGACGTTATTAACATGTCTCATCATCAGCCACAACACAAATGTCAAAGGGGACTTAGCGTGCTAGCTTAGCCACCTAGCATGTAACTGTTTACTTACTGCTGTCGGACCAGCGGACAACCAGCAGGATTAGCAGGGCTGCCGATGAGAGACACTTTGTCGGGGTCAGCCGCATTGTTTCACCGCTGTGTCTGCGCCAAGCTTGAGAAACTTTCTCCTCCTGTCCCGTCTTGTAGCACCCCGAAACCCCCTGTGTGTCTCTCAGTGTCTCAATGTCACCGAGCCGAGGCTAATGTTGGAGCGGAACACACTGCAGGTATTCAGGTACTTCCGACCGTTGGTCCTTAACGTCTTTTGATGTGAAATCACTGCGACCTAAACTGTCGTGTGTTTCCCCCGCATATCGTTCATAACGCAGGCAGATTAAGCGACCGTCTTCGTCTCTCTGCGGTTCAGCTCGTCCCCCATTGCGGTCTGTACTTTATTTCTGACCCTCCTCTCTTATTTGAGCCCTCTCTGGCCGGATCGAGTCCCCTCTCTGCGGAGAAAGACAGCACGCCTCTGCTTCCTCAGGAGGGGGAGTAGCTCTGAAAAGTGCAGGCACTGCCAGGCAGGAGTTTGTAGCGATGCAGCCCTCCCTCCTCCTTCAGTGTGTGTGTGTGTGTGTGTGTGTGTGTGTGGGCATTATCACACAAGTTGGTGCAAAAAAAAAAAAAACCAAAGCTCACAAGTAAGCAATGGTCTTCTTTAATCATCAAACTGTCTTCTGGTGGAAGACGTATTCAGATCTTATAGGCTGATACTTAAAGGGTAACTTAGGTATTTTTCAACCTGGACCCTATTTTCCCATGTTTTGTGTCTCAATGACTAGTGGTAACATTAACTTTTGAAATCGGTCTAGTAATGAGTGAGAGGGCTGCAACCATCAGCGGCAAAACAGGCTGCAATGTAACCACTAAGGGCATTTGTGCAACACAAGGGGCCAAACACATGCTGTGTTTTTTTACGCCCTAAAATTCATTGTTTTCAATGTAGCTGCGCGGCAGGCGCACTCAAACGCTAGAGCGACCCTTTTTGAGATTGTGTTCCTGAGTAGCCTGGTTCCAGACCATAGACCTAGCCCAGAGTAGGCTTGCATCTCTGGTCTGGCATACTGCAAGACCAGAGATGCAAGCCTACTCTGGGCTAGAGTAGAGTAGAGTAGGCTTGCATCTCTGGTCTGGCATACTGCAATGAATTTGCGATTTATCTCGTCCAAATGATGGACGGACCAATGAATGCTGGGGGTGGGGGCAGGTCTAGCGATTAGCCAATCAGCGCCACACTGATGTCAAGCTGTGCGCTGGTGGGTAACTGGTGACGATAGCAACAATGGCAACCGCTACAGATCCTACAGACCACATTAACGATGCTATCGAGGTATTTCGCCACTGCTCATGTTAATGGAGGACCAAATTAAGGAAGCTGCTAAACTGGATTTAACGGCGATGCAGCTGAGCGTGTACGATGACGTAGACATTTTAAACGGGCAATGCTTGCTTGTTTTCAGGCATGGATACTAATGACGTCAGATTCTGGGTGAGTCGTTGATCTCTACTGATTGGTTAGGGAAAAATCAAATTCCCTCCCCCTTGTAAATCGCCTTCAATGGAGGCAATGTCAGACTGAAGGTTCTGGGAGCTTCAGTCTGACACTCAGGCTAGTTCCTGAGTATATTTCAGGGTGAAACGGTTGTGCTGCGACTGCGAGATGAACCAAGTTCAACTTTTAAAACAAAGCAGTGCACACCGCATGTCATGTGACGAGGACCAACCAATCACAGCTGACACAGCTGGTAAATATCATTCTGTGGTAAATATTGAAAAGTTGATCTTTTTGGTGCAGATCTGCCAGAGCTTTTCTTCTGTCCCATGAGCGATATGCAGCACCTGGAAGAAAATCAGCCCTGCACTCAGGATCTGAGGTAAATAGGCTATGATATGGTGACTGTAAAGACTGCTTAGCAACCTCAGACGCAACCTGCCGCCACTCTCATGAAAGCTGGCTCAAAAAAGGAACAAAAGTAACGCCAAGCATCCGAACTTGCGTTTTCCAGGCAGTTAAAGGTGCAGCATGTGTATAGCCCCTAAGCCCCATTTCCACCGAGCAGTACGATACGGTTCAGTTTAGTTCAGTACGCATTTTTTCCGTTTAGACTGTGAAAAGTTGTGGATGGTACCAATGGAACCATATTGTACCGTCCCCCATTTTTGGTCACCCTTCTGTTGGGGTACCTAGCACACAGATCTGGTCCTAAAAGGTGGAGCTGTGAACACTGCAGTCCATTGATTGGTCAATAGAGGATGGTCACTCTGCTCAAGGCTGAGCTGTGGCTGGTTTTGTAACCACTGTTCATACTGTGGCAAGTTTTACATTAGTAAACTATAGCCATAAAATGAAAGGACGTTTTGCTGCCTCTCGCAGCAGCTGGGGTCGAAAAAAATACAATCTTAATTAATGGGCCAACTGCTGGCAACTTTTAAGGTGGCACATTAACTTGTATTGTTACTCAATGTATGGGGTGATGACAAGGATCCATCAGCACACCTTAAACTTCAATGTGACAACTTTGACCATTACTTTAGTTATTTTTTGTCTCTCTTGGATGAAGCAGACTTTTAGTAATGAGTGGATCTTCAAATGTTTAAAATATATTTATTAATTTTGACCAGACAGAATGACCAGCTTCAGAATCATGTATATTACATTACTGGATTATACTCAGGGATGCATTAATGTGTACACCCCTTTAATGTTGCAGCTGGTAAAGGTAAGTTTACATTTTTTAATTAATTAATATACTGCTGGGTAAACAGTTGGCATTATCAAATCCACTTTTCATAAAATTATAAGCTGTTAGATTAAACTACCCAACAGGATGTAAAGTTCTTGCACGAATGACACTAATCTAACAACACAATTGCATCTGCAATGGACCATTCTGCATATTGAATAATGTTTACTTTTATTATAAGGTATACAATGCTAATAATACAGATATACTTTTACTTAGGTATGATTTTGAATGCAGGATTTTTTCTTGTAATAGAGTACTTTTAAATTGTTGTTTTACTAATAAGTACGACATTAAGGATCTGGGAGCTTCTTCCTCCACTTAAATTGTGCTGACTGAGCAGTATGCATCATAAGAAACTTTCCCAACAGTTTATTTTAAACCCATATCTTCTTTTGCCAAATAATTTGTCTTTCTGTTGTGTTTTTCCCGAATTTTGGATGACCTAAAATCTGTGTTAGTTCCCTTTCCTACTTTCATTATTTAATTTCTCAACAGTTCAGCCCTCGTCAGTCCTCTTTGCTGACTGATGTGCTTTTCCTCTGAATTTCCATCTCTCCGTCCAGGCCATTAGATCATAGGGTGTCATATGGGTTCAGCTATTCTCTTTTATCATGCAGGGTGTTGAGTATTTGATAGATCTGTGCTGCTCATCACAGTGAAAAACCAAGATGCAATGTTAAATTAGTTCTGATAGAGTGTGGTGTGTGGGAAAAAAAATGTTAAAAAGTAGTTTACAAAAAATAATAATAAGAATTTGCTGCAGGCTATATTAAAGGAGCAGTGTCTAAGATTTAGGAGGATTTAGTGGCATCTAGCGGCGAGGGTTGCAGATTGCTGAAACTTGTCCCTGTTAATATTCCTTTCAGTGTTCATTGCTAAGGAGGTTTTTACTGGGAGCTGAATTATCTACATAAGTCTTTTCATCTCCAGAACAAACAGACCAAGGGATTAAAACCAGTAAAAACACTGACCAAAGCAGTTTAACGTTACAAATCAGTGTTTCTTCGACGTTGTGCGGCTAGTTACAGACAGACCGCTCAACCAACACCTGTTAATGTGTGCCCACCTTTTTTCTGTCATAACTTAAGATCCAGATGTTAAGTAGGTTAGCTGTCTCTTCCTCTCCAAAACATACCATGTGATTTAATCTGATAAAAACACCAAATAAAGCAATTTCACATTTTAAAAAAATGTTGTTTCTCCAACGTTACTTATCCCAGAGGGACTACTAACTATGGTGGGCAATGCGAAAACGTGAGTGGCCCCATCTTGAGCCAGTGTTTGGTGTGTCCATTCTGGGCTACTGTAGAAACATAGCGGTGCAACACTAATGACTGCATGGAAGAGGACCCACTCCACGACTCTTATTTTCAGGTGATTTTACACTACAGAAAACATGCTGAATATATTATATTTCTTTTCTGACAATATATCCCCTTAATCCTACACACGGGAACTTTAACTTGTGTTCATTCATTTTCCGTAACAGTTTAACCTGTCGGGGGTCACGGGGGGCTGGAGCTTATCCCAGCTGACATTGGGTGAGAGGTGGGGTACACCCTGGACAGGTCCCCAGACTATCACAGGGCTGACACATAGAGACAGACAACAATTCACACTCACATTCACACCTACAGACAGTTTAGAGTCACCAATTAACCTGCATGTCTTTGGACTGTGGGAGGAAGCCGGAGTACCCAAAGAAAACCCACGGTGACACGTGGAGAACAGGCAAAATCCGCACACAAGGGCTCCCCCCTGGGATTGAACCAGGAACCCTCTTGGTGTGGGGCAACAATGCTAGCCACTGCACCACCTTTAGCCTTTGTTTACTTCTTAAATATGTACCTTAAGTCTAACATTGACTGATTTGTGAAAAGTATTCTTCACTAAATATGAATACTTGATAATACCCCTCAAGTACTGCAGTGATTTCACCAGAAATAATGGGTGTGATGCTACCAACAATAAAATGTTTTCCAGTATATTAGCCTATGTGCTGTATGGAACTGAATGCTAATATGATTTCGACAACCTAGTTTAATGGACCAACAGTGGGAGAATGGAGCATGATGGTGCAGTGCCATGTTTCCATCCATCACTCCCTGCAGAAATTAAAGGAGGAATCACTTGATGTTAAACAAAACCAAACTTGGGTCAAATGATGTTTTGTCAATAACTGCTGTAAGAGTTTGTTGTGTCACCAAGGACTTATGAAAGACGGCCACGGGACATTTTGTGTTGAAGAAGTACGCTAAATTTACTGTCAATTCTTTGTCTCATATCACTCTGATCAACCTGCTACCTTCAGCCTGTGGCCTCGTGTTGTGTGATATATTAAATATGCAGCATCATCATTACAAGACTACCAGACATTGATTTTTGATACCTGTCAGAATAAATTGCCTGTGTGGCCTTGTCTCCATGGCTGCTGCAGGAGTTCAGATAAATGCAGTGTTGAAATTCAATACTATCAGATAAGGTTGCTCTGACCAATTTTATTAAAACAAACATAAAACAAACACAACACTGGACAACTACATTTAAGTTATATATTAAAGATGGCTTGTTTTATACACAGGGTGAATTAACACTGACCAACCAGGAGAACCCTGAAGATGAGGACATGATGCAGCAGAAGTTTAGTCTTGAAAGACTGGCCGTGATGAGAGGTGGAGACAACCATGGTGGGAACAATGAAATTATAAACCATATTTCTATGTGTTACCAAACCTATGTAACACCTCAGGAGTCTCCTAAAGTGCCACAACCAACAATAATTTGTAGATGTCTCCAGACGTTTGCCTCCACCAGAGTGCTGCAGGGAGGAGTCCCAAAGCCCAGAAATGTCAGAAATGAGTTTGCATCCCAGTGGGTTCTTTTTCAATGTATTTTTGATTAGATGCCTGACATAAGGTCTGTGGCCAACACAAGGTTGAAATATTTGTTTTATGGCGTTAAATATGCCGATAAATACCCCTCATGAACTCTGAAGCATTTAAATGCCTTAAAAAAACTAGGTTGCTAATAAGTGAATAAATAAGGCTACAGAGCGTCATCACACTCAACCATGCTGTACGTAACTTTATAGCCTCGCTGTGGTGGTGTGGAAGTCATGCCGCCATGATATAGCTTGTTTATAGCCTGACATTATGAGACTTCAACAATGGCAGTACGTTTTGGCATTAAACAACAACAACATTTGGCATTGATAAAGCAAACATTAGCACCAAAGTCAATTGCAAGTCTTTTAAAATAATCTTTTACCTTTGCACCTCTTATCAGCACTTTTGCTATTTTTAATGGTGATGATTTCTTTTTGTTTTTTAAATCATTTAGTAATTAATTTTGAATTACCTTTTATATCTTTTTTCCTCTTTACTCTTCTCTGTGTCCTTTATTATGTTTTATATTTTTTTGCTCTGTTAAGCACTTTGAATTGCCCTTGTGTATGAAATGTGCTTTACGAATAAAGCTGCCTCGCCTTGAAAAAAAATCCACTGAAAAATTAAGTTCAGGCATTAAAGCATTTTTTTAAAATTTTTTTTTTGCATCCTAGTGTGTTTTGCAATGACAATCTTCTGATTTTTTTGCTTCACACCACTTTTTTTAAGTGTCTTCTTTTTTTACGTTTTAGTTTCTATCTCTTTTTCTCAATTTTCAACTTTCTGTCACAAAACTGACACTGAAAAAGGATGACACGAAGAGAAAAAAAAATCAAAATATTGTCATTGGAAAACATATCAGAATGCAAAAACATTAAAATAAAATTAAAAAAAAAAAAACATTTTTAATGACTTTTTTCCAGTGTGATGTTTCCTTTTTCAATGCCAAATTTTTTTTAAAAAAAAATGTTCTGTCACTGTGCTAGCTCCATATATGTTAGCTTTTTACTTCTGTTAATTGCAGTTATGCTTCAAAAATCATATAAGCAGTGTTCATTATCCTGCTGAACAAAGCGTCTAAGTATCATAAACTTTTGTTTGTCACAGAGCTTATTTTCTGCAGTAATCCAAAATCCAACAGAAAAAATCCCACTGGCTTTCTGTCAAGGGAACCAGGGCGCCGTTAACTCCCAGGCTGGCCTACAAATAATCGTCATCCCTGCAGCACTCTATTTGAAGAGCACCCAGAGATATACCATGATGCAACAACAGGGAAAAGAGATGCAGGTGGTCTCAAAGCCTGGTCAACAGTGACCATTTGTTTATTTTTCTACACAAACATAACCATCTCTTGCTCAACACGTGGTATGCGTGCTACAGAGCTCAGCTCTTTTCAGACATTTCTTGGAAAGCTTTTAATTCATTGCAACAAACTGCTACAACTACGTCATCCGGCCATCCAGCTTCCGACTTGCTCACTGGCAAGTCAGCTTTCGTTGTGCCTCACTACGAAATAAAAAGTGAACAAAATGCTCCTAGGACAGGAACAATAATACTGTATGGATGAAAAGCATAAATGAACCCATCAGAGAAAGTCGACAAAAATGACTATAATCGTCTACCCCCCTTCCTCCCTCCAATCTCCTCCTCTATATCTCTCTTTCCAAAATATCCCAGGAAGTGGCCGCTGTGGGACGCTGCCTAATGTGAGGGCTTTTCAGTGTTAATTAAGGTCACTTTTGGTGCGGATGTGGGTGCTGCGCTTCAGGGTGACTCTCGGGGGCAGACACAGGAGGACAGGAATGGGACTTAATACTGTTGTGTTTGCTCAGAGCCTCGTCGAAGTCCAGCTGCTGGCCGTTGATGGTGACGTCCATGCAGCCGTGGTAAAAGGCCGTCACTGGGGTGGCAGGTAACGGGACGTCATCTGAAAGAGAAAGACAGAGAGTGGAACAGTCTGTGAGACTTACAGTGTTTAATACCACAGTCACAGCATGCTACACAAGAAAAACAACTTGAAATAACGTCATGAACAAAAATAAACTTAAGGTAAAGTAACTTTGCTTTCATTGTAGCGCCATCATCTGGTCAAAAATGTAGACTGTCCAATATTTTGGTGCATGAACCAGAAAACTAATGGCATTCCCATCATCCTCAGTTGTACTTTTGTGTTTCATGCTAACAGCATGTGTCACTAGCGAGAGTAGCGAATTATCCACTGAGTACTGTCATAGCACAATCAAGAGGATATTCCATTTAGCTTTGCTCTGAACTTGTTTTCTGGTATAAGGAAATATTTGATATGCTTTCTCATAAACAGATAAGGACTGGTTGGCTGGGAAGCCACATTGAGTCTTTAAAGGAGTACTTCACTCCCCAAATGACCATATTTATATCAGTTACTCACCCTGTGTTACACTGAATTTGTGAAGACAACATTTTTCTCGCATGCCTCTGGTGAAGAAATAATTTCAAAATGGCCAACATTAGCTCTTTCACACATGCACTGCAACCCTGAAATTATCTAGTCATTAAGCGGGGGTGTATGTGAGAATGCAAATGTCCAAATCAGTTGGACCAGATATTAGGTAGACTTTACCCTGCCAGCTCTCTAGTACAAAGTCCATGTAATGTCCAATTGAGCCCACAGAAGACACTGAGAGAGTGAAATGGTAAATGGACCTGCTCCACAGTTTTTAACACACTCACACACCGATGGAAGAGCCACCGGGAGCAATTTGGGATTCAGTATCTTGCTCAAGGATACATTGACATGTAGACTGGAGGAGCCGGGGATCGAACTGCTGATCTTCCTATTAGTGGATGACCCACTCTACTTCCTGAGACACAGCCACCCACAAGTGAGGATGTTATTAATATTTCTATCATGCGGCCAGAAAAAACAGAAAAAAACAGACATCTGAGGGTGAAGAGAGGGTCATTTACAGGAGGACGGCAATAAAAATGTCTAACAGGAGAGATGAAGAGATTCAGGAACTTTGTCAAACGAATTCAACAAACAGCAAGAGACTCAGGTGTTTATGACCAAATTACGAACTTAGTGTGACTGCGGTGTATTCCGCATCATGTCCTGCCTCTTGCAGGCTCTACCTAGGTGCCATCCTTCGCCAAAACCAAACAGAGTATTACCGGTAGGTGAGAACACTTCTGACAGAGACAATCTCCTGTTGTGTGCTACGTGTGAAAGGAAAACTCAATTAAAAGCCGATACTCCACTCAATATTTAACAATAAACAGCCTTGTGTTAACAAATGGAGGGATTATGTCCGCAGAAACTTTGTCAAAGCACTTTTATATTGAAACAGAAACAGGAATGGTTGAGTAAAACAGAAGTACTTATATTTCTTCATGTCTGTGAGTCATCTGGACACTGAAACTGTAGCGACAGGCGGTATAACGTCAATATGATGAGCACAAGACAATTTTCACAGTCTGTTTTTGCTGAGAACAGTGAGCATCCTGCTTAAAAAATCAGCGAGCCTCTGAATTTCTAGAAGTGCTGCAGCCGAGCCGCACCTGAGCTCAACAACACGCAGAGTGAGTAACTGATGATGTAACTGACGGATGAAGTATTCCTTCAATGGTGACCACATGTATCTAATAAATCGTGTCATAGTTCGCTTTAAAATGGCACCTTTAGTACTTCTACTCTCCACTTTATCTTACCTGGTATCCCTCCGATATATGTACTGACAGGGTTCTGCATGGTGCTGTTGAGGCGCTTCAGTGCCTCCTGCAGGTCGACAGACTTCATGTAGGTAACAGAGGAGGAGTTGCCTGAGATTTGGATTTCAGTTGGAGTCACATTCAGCTGCACCATCAGCCGGTCGGGGTAACACAACATCAGTGACTCCAGCGTTGCCACGGAGACACCATCCAAAAACACTTGCAGGTTCTGGAGCACGGAGGTCAAGAACATCACAGAGTTTAACAATGTATGTTTGTGCTTTCATTAATGAAGACATGCAGAGATTGATGTGTGCTTATTTCCAAGAAAGATATGAATGAACTCACAGCATCTTCTTCTCCCTGCGTTACCACAGCGATGGACAGGGGGACTGTGTCATTGTGAACAAGAGCAAACAGGACACCCGTGCTGCTGGACGGACGTATATTCATCTTTATATCCACATTCCAGCTCCCAGAATCACCTGGTTACACACGTACACAAAGGGAAACAAAAATATATCTGTCTTGTCAGGCAATTTAGTTAGTAGTTTAGTGCAATAAAAAATAAGACAAAGTGAAACATTGAGGACACAGAAGAAAAAGACAAAAACAAAGAACAAACAAAGGAGCAAAAGAAGCAATGTTTCTCATGTTCAAACTGGTGGGAATGCAGAAAATGAGGTGAAGACAGAGGTCCAGCAGATCTGTGTATGTAGATAAATGAGTGTGTGTGTGTGTGTGTGTGTGTGTGTGTGTTTGTGTGTGTGTGAGAGAGAGAGGGATAGGGACAGAGAGATATTGGGTGGGCGGTTGGGGGTGGGGAATGGGGGCGGTTGCGATAGTAGGCCAGCACCAGAGGCAACCACTGAGGGAGCACAGAGCACAGTGCTGTGGCACCAGAGAAGCTGGAATCCTTCCAGAACACTATGTAAAACCTGATCTTTGTTTTCTCTATCTTTTCTAGTCTTTTTCAGTTTCTAATTGTTGTTAAGTGGAAGCTGACACCATTGTGGGCAACACTCAGACCCTCAGGAGGGTGTTTACTCATGGACCAACAGTCGACTTGTGTTTGGGGTTTTTGGCTGCAGGCTGGAGGTGAACGTGCGGCCGCTGCAGCAGGGACTGAGCCTTTGTACATGGGGCACATGCTCTATCCACTAAGCCACCCACACCCCTGATAATGAATTTTTTTGGTGGGCCTTTTTTGAGGTGGTTAAAAACGAACCAACTGAGACAGCGTTTGCTCAGTTATTGCAAATGACGTTGTCTACTGTGTGTCTGTGCTGGTCTGTAATACTACGAGGTCTTCGTACGAAACCCATCAACTGGGGCCTTTTAATGTGGAATTTTATATTCCTTTTGTTCACATGTTTCTTCCTAACATGCTTCACTTTCCAAAAAACCACACGTTTGGGAACAGATTTGAACAGATAATCCTGCACACTGCTCTTGCTCAGCTTCACAATTTATTAGTAACACTAAAGTTTCAGTCCTACTGGACCTTCATCAACAGTGTTCAACACCATTATTTGCAACACTGAGCTTAAATAGAAACGGCTCCACCCATTTCACAGGTGGGAAGGGAACAAGAACAACACAGAAAAAACCTAGAAACCTCAAACCCCCCCCCCCCCCCCCGTGCTGCCTTTAAATCAAGCCCATATTCAAAGCTATATATGATCCTGCGACACTGTGGCTACTCAGTGTTTCACAATATTTGGGATGGATCCAAACTTTCCCACAGGGATTAATAAAGTATAACTTAACTTACTCACTGTAGTCAATGTTGAACTGCGCCAGTCCTGCCCCAGTGAAGTAAGACCCTCGCTCCACATACACAAAGCAATGTTTACTCTTCTTCTCCTGGATGACCTCCTTCACCCCAGATGCTCCCTGGTTCATCAGGTTCCAGCCTCGGATGCAGCCGTCAAGTCGAGGGTTGATCTAATGAATCAGTGGAGACAAACACTGAGTGCAACACAGGCTTGGAGCTGGTCCAGTGTATTTCCTGTATATCATCGTTTCGCCATGTTATTAAGGTGATTCTATGAGATGTGGTCACAGGGGAAATAAGCTGTGTATGCTAAGTGATTCATTGAGTGTGCATGCTTTCAGGCGACCTGCTTACAGGTTTGATGACGTTGTCGGTGCGGTTGGGCAGCCCGGCGATGTACACCTTCGTCTCCAGTTTGCCGTTGACTGAAGTGAAGAGACTATCGGGGCTGTTGATGCTCATCACAGCTTCCTTGCTGATCTTCACACTGATGCTGCTCTCCAGTTCGTCCACAGAGATCTGCATGTTGCACATACAGCATCATTATAACTCCTTCACACTGTATTACCCATTGAGTCAGTTTATTGATTAGCACTTCAGCTCCCACTATGTTTAGACTTTTGAATGCTTTAACGTCCCCAAAGGGGCAATTTGTGGTGCAGCACAGTAAACAATGAACAAAATGTGGACACAATTAAAACACAGAACAACAAGACAACAAGGAAAGTCTGTGATCATGATCTATTAATATGCTAGAATTACCGCCAACCAGTCACGTTGAAGTCTACATCCACGTCCAGACTCATATGTAGCTGTAACAGATGATAGATCTTCAACCCGACAACACAGAAGATCTATACAATCAGCACAGTTTCAAGATGGACGCTCAAGATTATCGTCACCAACTCAATATCTGACCAAATGTCTCCCCTTCTGTCCCCAAGTTATAGCATTAAATTATATCCATAAAAGTGTTTTTGCAGAACATTATGGCATAGTGAAGATGACCTTTGACCTTCTTGGATATAAAATGTCATCATTTTATCCTATTAGAGATTTGTATTAAATTTAGTCATAATTAGCGCATTAATTCTTGAGTTATGGCCCAAAATGTGTTTGGTGAGGTCACAGTGACCTTTGACCACCAAAATCTAATGAGATCATCCTCGAGTTAGAGGAAATTTGAGGAAATTCCCTCGTGGCACTCTTGAGATACTGAGTCTGATGTCGATGCGGAGGCATAATAAACTAGAGACCATCTTGCAAGCGATGACACAGCAATTTGTGACCTCAAATAAATGTGGGCCAGGGGCATAAAGAGGGCAGTCAGTGGCCCCGTCCCTTATTTTTACCCCCTTAATTCCAGCGCCCTTGCTCAGACCATATCCATCTTCAAACGCAGCCTTGATTGCAATCTCTACTGCACATCTGTTAAGTTTTGTGACTACATCTTGCACAGTTGCAATACTATCATGTTGACAATTTCTGTCAACAGACAAACATCATAGTGTCATCCTATCAGTGTGTAACTGTGACTCATCATTGTACACTTTACTCCAGGACTGGTTGACCCTCTTTGACCTTTCGTAGGCTCAGTCACTGGAATTTGTTAATCTATAAAGCCATACTGGGTAAACCGTACATTTCTACATTGGTTGATCAGAGATCTGACTGTAGCTTTAGTCTGAGATCTCAAGATTTAGTTTTGTTGTCTGTTCCTGGTGCACACACTGAGCTGGAAAAGACAGCCTTAATGTGCTCTGCTCCTCTTAGTTGGAATAACTTCCAAAAGATTTGAAACTACATGGTCTTGCTACCTGATTTTAAAGCTCTCATATGCACAAGTATGAATGAATTGGTTAGGTCTTGTCATTGTGTACAGGTGTTATAATATTTCTACATGTAACTGTGTATCTTCTATGTTTTTACTGTGTGGTTGTTTGGCTGTGACTTTTTGTGTACTGCTGTCTTGGCCAGGTCTCCCTTGTAAAAGAGACTGTTGATCTCAACGGGACTTACCTGGTTAAATATGGGTTAAATTAAAATAAATAAAATAAAATAAACAGACAAACACACAGACTCCTGGCAGAATACTACAAACAGCTTTTGTGGTAGTTCCCGCTACAGCAGGTGTCACCAGGACCACATTTTGCCATGATGACACACACACAGACTCACAAAGTGAAAACGATAACAGCTGTTGTGACATTTCTGTGGCTGGTAATAAGACATATTTTTCACATCCCTACGTATGTGTAAGGAATTACTGGATTATAGCTCTCTCTTACCACATGCCACTGCCCATCATTGATGGCTTTCCCTCCGCTGGTGACCTTGAATGTGTGCTGGTTTTTGAACTGGACTTCAATGCGACCGCCTCTCAGCCCCAACATGAACCACGAGTCCTGTGAGGACTCTGCGTACAGCACAACTCCCTCTGGGTCAAATGTACGGAAGTCGAACTCTGCTGCAAACCTAACAGTCAGAAACAAAGAGACAGAAATGTGAGTAAATGTGTTTATTATCGTCTTTGACATTTCTGTTTAACATTTGCTGAGGCTGAGCTTTTCTGAAAGCTGGAGCAGGTGTTATTTTGTGTTAAACGGATTAAAACACACACCTTTAAAGGTCCAGTGTGTAGGATTTAGTGGCATCTAACAGTGACGTTGCAGAACTGAAACTTCTCCTGTGTGCCAAGAGTGTAGGAGAACAACAGTGGCTGACGCAAAAACAAGAACACTCAAATGGCCCTATGTAAAGCCACTGTTTGGTTTGTCCATTCTGGGATTCTGTAGAGCAACATAGCGGACCCCATGGAAGAGGACCCGCTCCGTATGTAGATATAAATGCCTCAATTTAAGGTAACAAAACACAGCGATTCTTATTTTCAGGTGATTATAAACTAATGAAAACATAGTTAAGAATATTACATAACATTTCTGATGCCAGATGTCTCTAAACCCAAACACTGGACCTTTTTAGAAAATAGGTACATTATAATGTGTGTGTGTTGGTGCAAGACCCTCACTTTGTGTTCTCCGGCAGACGGAAGCGCAGGTAGATGACAGGAAGGCCTGTGAACTGCTCCCCAAGGTAAAGCATCTCAGGGTGCCTGTAGTCGTACAGCTCCACACAGACAGGGATACTCTCACAGTATCGCGCATCCTCCGCCAAACGAAGACCCTGACGACCGTCACAGTGGCACGCATAGCTGCCAACTGTATTTATACAAGTCCCGTCGCACACATTCAACTCACACTCGTCTACATCTGCAGAGACAGGAAAAGAAAAGATTACAGGCAATGATCTGTAATGTCTGAGGAAAGTTTTTTAATTGAAGGTGTGTGATTACACAGAGTGCACCATCAGTACCATTTAAAGTTTTGTCAGATGTGAGATTATGTGACTCTTGGTGGTAATTTCAGGTCTTACCGTTGCAGGTCTTGGAAGTGAAGTTATATTTGAAACCCTGGGGACACTGGCACTCATACATGCCCGGCGTGTTGACACATTTAGACGGTGGTTCACAGATACTGGGGTACATCAGGCATTCATTGATATCTGGAAAACAGTCAGTGAAGAATGACAATGGCAAAATGGTCTTGTAGGACTTTGTAGTGCCTACCATACACTCAAAGACTTTGAAAATACTTTGAAAATACTTTTATCAGTCTAAAGTTTTACGCCATCATCTAAACATCTAAAGACAATGTGAGTTTTAAGTCACACACTATAAGATTTTGGGGAACAGGGGTGTAAGACTACAACTACATTCCTTTTAAGATTATTCCCATCCTGCTCCTGGTGGAAAATATTGCGCCAAACTCCCTTTAAGAAATATGATATATTAACAACTCCTTGTGTGTCTGCTAAAAAACATGACTCCAGAAACACACGATAAAAGGCATCAAATGTTGACAGTGTGCTTGTCAATTCGGCATTAATATAATCCATAAATATAAACTGTATTTGATTACAAACTCTACATTTTGGACTTTGTTACCTAAACTTGCTACCAGCCTCCATTAGTTAGCTGCACTATTTTAGTGGGAGGAGACCGTGGGGATGAGAGGGGAACCATTTCAAAAATTTTGGATTTCTCACTGAAACAAATGGTAGATCACATACACACCGAGTTGAACACGGACTCTTATTCCCTCCACAGCTCCACCTGTTTCTTCTCGTCTTCCACAGTAATAATAATAATGCATTTTATTTATAGGTGCCTTTCAAAGCACACAAGGACACCTTACAAGATGCCAAAAATTACCAAAAATGGTAATTATAAAAAATAAGTATAAAATCATCATCATAAAGTCATCATCAGTGCAAGTCTCAATATGTGTGTCACCATTAAATCAGACCAAATATGCAGCCTTGAAAAGGTGTGTTTTCAGACAGGATTTGAAAGTACAACAGGAGTCAATACAGCACAAGAGAACAGAGACTTGTTCATGTTCTTGTACCTCCTAGGAGTCCCCTCCGTTTTTACTGTCTATTTAGTTTGCTACTTCTTGTTTGGTGCTAGAGAGAACACAGCTATTGCTCGGTGACAATGTTCTCTTCATTGAACTTCACTATTTGCATGAGTCAAGACTAAAAACTTAATATAATGTTAGACACATTTGATTTTGTTGGAATATCAAGATGAGAAAAAGACTTAAGACAGCTCAGACTGAGCTTTATGACCATCTTACACCAAACGATCGAGATTACGGGCCCACACACAATTTCCGACACTGGAAACTTGTATGCAACACTTAGAAGTCATTTGATGTAAGGTCAGCATGATATATGTCCTTACAAAAAATGACATTTCAAATAAACTATATGGAGTTGATTGTAAGTGGAATTTTGGTACACTGGTGAAATCAATAAATATGACAGAAATTACAGTAAATATAATTTCTTACACTTAAATTTTAAATTTTTCAAGCTTTGAGCACCTGTATTTATTGTAAGAGTCACAGTATCATTGCGCCATAATGAGGTGCAGCTGCAAGCAGAGGCTGTTTTGAAAACTCTTCCTTGGTGGCGGTTCAGCTGCTGAAAGTAATTTGTTTTCATGAGATATGTTGCTGTAAAATGAAACCTGGCAGATGAGCTATAAGCAAACTTGTATACTGTGAGAAGAATACAGCTGAGGTTGAGGAGGAGGAGGGGGTCTCTTTCAATGTGGGACAGAAAGCAGTTGCTAATGGACAGGATATAACCAACGACCAGTTTGATAGGTCATTTATAAAGCAAAAAACAGCAACAACCATTCAATGGTTCAAGTCTCTCAACTACGAATATGTGCTGCTGTTCTGCTATGAAGACGTTGGGCTTGGGGAAAATGGGAGGGTTATTTTTCAATATTTTCTGACAAAGACATTAATGATCTAATTTAAAAATATTTGACAGATTCATTTAAATTAATCAATAATTGTAATAATAATTTGAATGGTCAGCTTTGGAACATGTCAACACCGATCACTCCACATTAATGTATAATTTGGAATATGTATCGACTGGCTATGTGCAAAATGATCCGTACAATCTTCTAAATCTCTACACCCCATCAAAAAAAGGACAAAGCAAATTTACCAAACTGACTCAGTCCATGTTTGTGAAGACTTTGTACTCAACAAGCCTTAACACCGTCAAAGATAAACACTGAGTGAACTTCCCACTCAAAAAGAGACAGAAAGAAAGAAACTTAGGTTTAAACAAAAAGCATCAAACAAGTTCTAACAGCTCGGAGATGTGAGAGTGGCAGTCTGTTTACAACAAAAAAGGATGGATCTTTTCAGATGTTAAAAGCTTTTTTCACATTCAGTTACGTAAGAGGTCACTTCAGGTCAGCTTTAGGAATAACAAATGGTTCAGACCCCGAGGACAACAGCTGGATGACAGAGATTTTGTTATGAAGTGTGTAGGGTTCCACCGTCCATATGAATAAATAAAAGGGAAGATATCAAAAGGAATAATGCGCCCTGTAGAAACGTCTGTGTTTGCTCAGCTGCTTAAACAGGGACAGATGAACAGCTGGATGTCTTCATATATGTGGTATAAGAGCATATACTGTAACACACACGCACACACACGTTAAGTACATAAAATTGTACCTAGGACAGGTCACCCCGAAAAACAAAAATATGTATTTTCCCTCTTGTGTTTGGTGATATTTATCAGTCTATATTGTTCTGGTGTAAGTTGGAGATATCGATCATAGAGACGCCTGCCTTCTCTCTATGCCATCTAGTGCTGTTATAGACAAGAGAAGGCAGACGTCTCTATGGTCGATATCTCCAACACTCTGCAATTAGACTGATAAATAGCACTACAGGTAAGAGCAAAATATGTATTTTTGATTTGGGGATGAACTGTCCCTTTAAATTTAACGCAGTTGAGCAGCACAAATTGCAGCTGAAACGAATGGAGTCTTACCCACGCAGTTGATTTTGTCATTGATGAAGTAGCCATCTTCACACATGCAGTAGAAACTACCAGGTAGGTTGTAACATTTTTGGTTGCATCCAGCAGGAAATTCAGGATCCACACACTCGTTGATGTCTGCACAGCCAACACATTACACAACATTTTTCAGCAACCAATTCAATGCTTTCAGAAAGGTTAAATTCATTGGTTTTAATTTGACTTTAACGTCTAATTTGAAGTGCAAAATACTGATACAGGATGTTAGACAAAAAGCACATTTAATATCCCAAAGCAGAACTCACCGTCCTCACAGCGCGGCCCCTTCCAGCCAGGTTTACATTCACACGTGAAGGAGGCCTGGCCGTCCACACAGCGTACCGAACCCTCCTTGTAGCATGGATTCGGTGAGCACTGGTTGCTGATCTCTGCCATGCAACAAACACACACACAGGATGTTAATGAAGGCCTCGATAAAAGCTGCTCTCATTAACTGTTATTTGCCTTACAGACTAACTGACATAAAAGCCCCTCACCCTTCACACAGGTGCGAAGGTCTGACGGGATGGCATCCGAGTTCGGGTTGCTGATGCCGACCCGGTGTGAACCCAGACATCCTGCAACAAAGAGTTTGCTTTATCAGAAAAGGGCAGTGGAGGCAAAATAAAGCTGATATCAAAACATATGAAGGGACACAATCAATTCTGCACACTTACCAACATATCTGGGGTAGAAGTATTCCTGGAAGAAACACAACAGGTTAATAAATGCTCAAATCAAACATCACACTATTTTTGACCAAATACCATGAAATTAATTATGCAACAATAATGTAGGATTGACTCATGGTGCTTTCAGAACATATTTACACAAGAAATGTTTGATAAAATAATAGTCAATTATGTGGATATAATGACTGAGTGTGTAAAGGCAAATAACAGAACGGCTAGAACAATCTGTAAGTTCAGAAAATGACACAAATTTACTGTGATGCAGCCTTTAAAACCAGGAAAAGACAACACTTACGATACGATATCTAGTCTCATCACAATATTGATATAATATTAATATATTGCCCGCTCTGTCTCAAAGATAAAGCATCTGATCTGTAGCTTAAATGTTTAGTCAATATATCTACTAGTAAATCGAAATAAAATGACTCCATATCAGTATAAGTCGTTATGTTTTAGTAGGAGTGGAAAAAAAAAAAATCAAATGTGAATAAGGGCACACAATGTCAGATTTTGTCTACACTACTGCCATAGCCAAAAGAGTTGATGATGACAATATCATTGCTATGTCTTTCAAAAAATAGTGAGTCAAATTCATCTTTAACTTTGTTAATGGTGCCGTTTTTATCTCTATTTTCTGGCAAATTAAACTCAAAACACGAGTACAGGGAGGAGGAGTGAGAGTCTGTAACCATAGCTGTATAAAATAATACAAAATTAGCAATTTAATGGATAGTTAAAAGGTAACCAGATGGCGTTGTGGGACGAAAGAAAGAAACAAAATGTATTTAAACTGTGCCAGCTTATTTACATGATATAATTATATGTTTATTATTCACCTGATATCAGTATTTCATTTTTAAATATCATAGTTGTCGTCAATACCAGTATGTTGCAACACCCTTAGTGTGAATATTTGCTGTTTTTTAGCCCTTTGTGATAGTAAATAGAAAATATATGCATGCTGGACTGACCTGAGCTGTGGCAAAGTGACATTTTTAGCTATTTTCTGATGTTTTTATAGATTAAACAAACAATCAGCTGATTCATCAATAATGAAAATGATCATTAGCTGCAGCCCTGGTCTGACCTTTTGCTTCCACTGCTCAAAGGTCCAGTGTGTACAATTTAGTGCATGGATGTATGAAGAGACCTGGATACAGCAGTGGAGGCAAGGCTCCGTTCTTTCCGATGAAAGTTGCTTAGGGGTGCATGAAGCCAAAAAAAATCTAATTCCAGTGTGTAAAATTACCTTGATTTTCCACATAATTGGGCCCATAGAGCAGACGGACTACAGACTTTAGCGAGCATCTGCTTTAGTGCTCTGCCAACTCGAATGGGGATAAAATGATTTCATCGCGCGGCTCTTGTAGACTTTTGAAATGTTATCAGGCCAAATGGATGAAATTATGATGGTGAATCGAGTCATTTCGCAGGGGTTGTGACTTTCAAAAGATGGATCCACTGATTTACAGACGTCTCTTTCTCAATAGAAGTCTACGTGAAAAAGTCTTTTTGGGCCCGATGACATCATATAGCCGACTTGGAAGTTGTAATTACACAAGTTGGCCATAATGTCAAATTGGCTTCAAAGCCTGGTGAACTTCCTGGGAGCTGATTTAATAGCATCTAGCAGTGAGGCTGCAAAATTAAAAGCTCTCCTGTGTGCTAGTGTGCAAGAGAACAGGCTGTTCTCATGCACCAAAATTTGTAGATATGCTACATAATGGTGAGCCAGTAATTCATGTATAATCCAAGTATTTGGGAAGGCTACAATCATGTGACCAATGCACTGATGGGATTAAAGACAGAAGTGGACCCTTCCACCATGTAGTGTTTCGGAGGTGTAACTGCAGAGTGACACAGACACACCACAAGTATAAATGCTCACAACGGCATAGGCCACGTGCGTAGGCTAAAGCGTAGGGACTGCATAGAGCTGACACACAAGTATAAATCAGCCTTAAGGAAGCAGGTTGGGGGGTGGATGGTTCACAAAACACAGGACTTTCCCCAGGAGACCAGTGTTTCAGAACTGAGTAAACTCTGAATCATCTTTAGGGCACGACATCATCACATTTCATTAACCTATCCATAGTAACTTTACTTGCCTAAACCTGACCTCTGTGTCTTCACATTAAATATCTAACGATATCACGTGCACCTTTACATGAGGACACATTGAGGAGAACAATTGTGGCCAAAATGAAAACCTAAAAAAGTGAAAGGCCTAATCTAGAGCAAGTATTTGATTTGTCCATTCTGGGCTACTGTAGAAACAACATGGCAGACTTCATGGGAGAGGACCCGTTCCGTATGTAGCTGTAAATGGCTCATTTTAAGGTAACGAAAATACGATTATCATTTACAGGAGATTGTAAACCGATGAAAATATACTTCTGGATATTATATACCATTTCTGCCAATAGATAACGAAGACAAAGAAGAAGATATACTTCATAAATCCCTGAGGGGAAACTACATTTTTTGTCTCTGTGTTGTCATATACACACAGGCCTGAAATACACACACGCATGCATAGGACCTATGCATGTATTAACTGGAGAGAAGTCAGAGTGAGGGGGCTGCCTTGGCCCCGTGCAGTTGGGGGTTTGGTTCCTTGCTCAAGGACACCTCAGCCTAGCACAGGAGATGAACTGGCACCTCCAGCCATCAGCTGACGCTCCATATTTGGTCCTGTTCCCTCCGGTTCCCAACCCAAGTCCCTATGAACCAAGCTACTGCCGCCCCTAAATCCTACATAGTGGGCCTTTAATCCGTGTCCAACTTTCCACTTCTTCCCTTCTCATCCACTTCCAGGGGTCTGGCACCAGGCCACCTTGCTCTCAAAGCTAACCAGTAAGACCAGGGGTCACTGGTCTTCTCTTACCGTCTCTGGCTGGTTCTCAAAGATCTCCCTGGCCTCCTCCTTGTTGCACAGCTCCTCGATGCACTCCCTCTCCAGGTCGCCCTTCTTGCTCTCCTCAAACAGAGAGTTGGCTCTCTTGTGCCTGCTCAGGAACTGGGAGGCTGTGCTCTGGCTCAGGACTACAGACAGACACAGATACATAGAACTCATTCAGATATACAGTGTGATCTGTGCATGGTGTGTACATGTTTGCAATCAGCACAAACCTATTGCCTGTGCAGTGATACTCTCACATGTGTGATTAATACAAGCAGGCATATGCAGCTACATTATAACAACACATGACTGATCCCAGCAGGAATTCAAGTCCTCATGACAGATGGCTGATGTGGCTGGTGCCTGCATGGACAAAGTGGACAACCTAATTACTCTTCTGTGAATTGGCTTGAGAGGAAAAAAAGGGTCATTGCGAAACCGTTATTTCTCAGAAATGACCTGTAGTTGTTGTAACAAGCAGCTCATGTTGTCCAAGCATTGTTTCACGGTGCAGAAAGGAGTCATGACCCCTCACACTTCCCCCTTTTTCTCTGGGTCTGCTGGCTTTAAAACTTATAAAAGTCCTAATGCCGTTCCCAACTGGTCCCATCCAGGCTGAAAGCTGCTTTCAATCTCAGGCACTGGGACCAAATAGACTGTAACAGGCGATTCCGTGAATTGCTTGACTACGTAAGGGTTCAAAATGCAAACCGCAAAAAGCAAACACTCACATACTTACATCGATAAGCATCGACGAGCGTCACGAGAAATACGAGACAAGCCAAGGATTCCCCAAGTGCCCGTTTCGTTCTCCACATAGTCGAGCCGTTCTTCCTGCTAGGCCACGGTTTGGCTCTGAGTAAAGACTGGCTGAGCGCAGAAAAAAACTTTATTCTTCCCGAAAGTGTTTTCGTAGAGAGAGGGGGGAGAGCTGAGGCTGCCAGGAGAGCAGATACACAGGGGTATGAGTGGACGCAGCTAGGGAGCGCTGCACACACACACTGTCAGTGTTTACTCAACCTTACATGCTTGTTGCAGCTCTGAGTGGCTGCAACTCAACTCAGACAGAGAAAAGGTCTCTGAGTTTAGTAAGTTGTGCTCAGTCTGTAGTGTGTCAGTCACGTGTTTTGTAGCATCCCTTAACTTAAAATTAAGTGTAAGGGGACAGAAATCTTACACCAGGGCCGTAATCACCTTTTCTTCAATGTGGGGGGGGGGGCAACAATGGACACCATCTGCTGTGCTTTGTCAGGCAGCCACGCACCCATGTCCAAAATTAGGAAATGCAAACATAATTATAAATAAACGTAACAAAATATCATCATAAATACTTCTGATTTTATAGTCTGTCCTAGCCTTGGACCAAGACATTCATTGCAACGTCTTGGGCCTCTTACTACCAATGTGCAATACACTTCCCAACTGCTATGGTGGCGCTGTGGCGCAGTAGAAAGCTGATGCACTCATTCATTGCAGGACGAAGAAGGGGTGAAGAAAATTTCAAGACATCCGAGATAACAACTCCCCCGTACACCTTCCTAACATCTGTGCCTATGAGGTGAGTACATTACATGTTTGATTTGAACATTTATGGAGACATGAATCGGTCTAGACTGGGAACCCCCACATGAAAAACGAGGTTCGTTTTCAAGACGTTCATGCAATGAACGTCTTGGTCCAAGGCTATAGTCGGTCCCAATACTCACGCTTCCCCCTAAAACTGTCCCTAGCCCTTGTTTTTGCGCGTTCCCATGAAGGGCTAGGGTGTCCCAAACTTTAGGGAAGTGCTTTTCAGCCCTTAAAATCAAAATAATTTGAAAGGCCGTGCGATGCACACTTACGAACCCATCTCAACTGAGGGGAAGATTGAATTTCCCAGGATGCATTGTGATCGCACAATTTAAGTACTACTCTGCAAATAAGCATGCAAAAATTCCAAAATATGTCGGAATGTGTTATGTTTCATTGTTATCAGTCAAGGGTTGAGTTAGAATATCAACGCTAATTCACAATGTAGCCGACAAGAAGCCTACGTCGACGATACGCATGATGTAGGTGAACACGTCTGTTACGCTAATTTGCATGAAGTTGCATCCCAATTCATAGGTAAAATTCCCTACCCCTCAACACTACCCCTTCGTCATTGAGGGGAATCCATCTGGCGAGTGCACTTGAAACCAAGGGGTAAGAGAATTGGGATTGGCCCTTAGTGTTGTAGTGGGGGAGGGTCTTTGTTTCCCTGTGGATGCTTGTGGGGAGGGGTTCCCAAGTAACTGATTACTGATGACTCTCACCTGTGTTCGGTGAGTGCAGAGGAGCATGCTGGGTCAAATGTGACGAGTGAGCGGCTGGATGGCGAAGTGCTTTGTTGGTGGCTGTGGCACCAGGGAAGACTGTGCTGTTGGCAACTTTTAGGGTGTTTTCACATTAAGTCCTTTTTAAACAAATTAAACTCAGTCCTTAGAGGTGGTCTGAGTACGGTTCGCTTCAGAGGGGTCTGAGTTCTTTGAGTGTTCACATATGTGCAAAAGTGCTGCGTCTGAGTCCAGTTAGAGGGCTGAGAAGGACCAAGTGTGAAAACACTCTAAGAGGACTGAGTTCAGTTAGTTTTAAGAGAACTACATGTGAAAATACCCTTAGTGTTGCCGGCAGTGAAGCCAGCTAAGTAGGGGAGGCATTCCTGTTCTAGGAAGGAAGGCGTCCTTTAGATAGCGAGGGACCAGGGTGTAAAAGGTGCCCTTTGCCGGTGTTCTTCAGAGCTTCAACTATCCTGTTGCAGCACCTTGCCTCACGCAGCCACACCACTGCAAGCAAGTCGTCTGTCGTCACTGCCTCGATACCCTGGCTGCATCAAGTCGTTGTTCCTATGGGCACGTCCTGACCCCACTGGGGGGTGTCGTCGCCAGACAGGGCAAGATAAGTTCAAAAACTTTCATTCTTAATATTACATGTCATCTTGTTAGAGTTTTTGTCCTAGTCCCTCTATGATTTATTTGAAGGTAGCTTTAAATGATTTGACACTCTGCCAGTCATAACAAAAAGGTCATAAAAGTAATGATAGCCTACTGTATGTCAGTTGTAAAAAAGTCAGAGTGCATGCACTTTTCCTGCGGGGCCCTTAATCATACTCTGGCTCAGTAAAATGGCCCTCAGTCATGAAAACTTTTAAAACTTTTAGTACTCCTGATCTAATTTAACTTTCAAAATGCTCTAACATGGTCAGTCTAGCTGTTCCCACCAGACCCCTGTGGAGGGTTGGGTCACAGGAGGTGAGGATCCAAATGGTCCCTCCAATGTTAAATAGACAATTACCGCCCTGTAAAGTAGGCCAATATGCATATAATTGAGATATATACCGACTTAGCAGCAACTTTAAAGTGATGTACACATGATGCATCATAACCATTATCAATCCCTTAATATTATCCTGCATAATTAGTACTTTAACTTTTGGCACTTTAAGTATATTTACTTGAACAGAATACTTCTGCACTGTGGTATCCAGTCTAGTCAAGTCTAGTTGCCCACAATATAGCGCCTAAGACTGTGCGGAGTTTGCATGTTCTCCCTGTGTCAGCATGGGTTTTCTCGGGGTACTCCAGCTTCCTCCCACAGTCCAAAGACATGCAGGTTAATTGGTGACTCTCAATTGCCCGTAGGTGTGAGTGTGCGCATGAATGGTTGTCTCTATGTGTCAGCCCTGTGATAATGTGGCAACCGGTTGAGGGTGCACCCTGCCTCTTGCCCAATGTCAGCGAATGGTTGTGTGTCTCCATGTGTTTGTCCCGTGACAGTCAACACCAGAATCCCAATGGAGTTGTTTTTCAGCAACAATGAGGCTACATATTGATTCTCAGTGTGCTTGTGCAGTGTGCAACAAAACATTGGTCTATGCTATGGTTTGCTTGAATGACATTTGAACCCTGTGTGCCATGTTAGAGACTCTGCTATTAATATTCCACAGATTATTGTACTGGAGTGCAAACTTATCAACATGTCTCCATATCTGCTGCTCCTCTGAACGACTAATGGGATCTTTGTTCTTCTCCATTCACACAGAATGGAACATGCATGGTATCCAGTAAATGCAACAAAGACGAGGGTCTGAAAACAGTTTCTGGCAGTTCGACTCAACATGACATCCACCTCAAGTTGTTCCAGCAAAGATTCAGATGATTCACTCTACGCGATGGCAGACAAAAGAAAGCCGACGGACCACACTGGGAAACAGCTTGACGTCATTTAGAAGGCATTTGTCTGAAATTGATTGTAGGCATTTTAACAGCAGATGTTCAACTTTGTCGTGGAAGAAAAAACAGTCTGTTCCAATAAGCTGCACCGGGAGGACACATTCATTTATGTTATTGATTAAACCTGAGCTCTTCCGGCTTTGTCAAGTCAAAATGTACGCTGTGAAAAATATCCTCCTGAGTCCATCATCTAAATTATTTTAACAAAACATCTTTCCTAATTGAAACAACATGAAGCTCTTGATATGAGTGTATAAATTAAAGGCAGACTGCGATGTTCAACAGACGACACAGACACCACATTTGCATTAATATTGGTTTCATTTAGTTATCCAGGGGAAAAAAAAACACATCACATTTTCACCATTCATTCAACTGTTTTATGTACACATATAACAGGCTTATTTTAATACTTTTAAAATATTTGTACAAAATACACTGTTCTCCCTTTGTAATATGTGTTTTTATTTTACTGCAGTCTCACTGCAAAAGGTCAGCAGATGTGCGTTGATCACTTGTGATAAATTGATGGGCTTATTGAGGGGGGTGTTATTGTTATTATTGCATGCTGAAACATCATTATTGCATAAGTCATTCCTTTGTGGGCTTCTGGGTGGAGGAGTTGCCCTTCCTGTAAGTGGCATTACCACACCGACTGAGCCGAAGTTTCTGGGAAGGTTTTGCTAAAATGATAATAAATATGATTACCAACTCAGGGATGAGAGACAGCCGTTTGGTGGTTTATACTTCAGGCTGAGTCTCCTCGGTCTTGGCAAGGGAAAGACGCAGCTCTGAGTTTCGTAAACCTGAGGAGAGTTAGTAACTAGTGGAAACAAACACTCGCCAAAGTTCAGAGGTTACAGCGATCTCTTAATGTTTCATCAATGTTATTACTGTGTTACATACATAAAACGAGTGGGGAGAATATATTGGCAAAAGGTTCCTTTAAATGGAACAGTGGTTCTATACAAGAGGAAAGAGGAGATGCACCATATCAGGCCAGAGGAGAGTGACAGTGTTTCCACGCTCCGACTGCTCTCTCTACAACTACAGGCAGCGATTTTCTCTTTTTTTTTAACAAGTGGGACTCTGCCTTTCCTGACCTGTAACACTGGGCTAATTCAATTGGCAATACAACCCGTCACGTCAGTCGCTCATGCACAGACTGACAAATGCACACACACATACGCACAAAACACACACACCTCAGTCATTCGATTCAGATACACAGCGAGATTTCTGTATGACAAGACAGAGATAGAAAACAGAGTCAAACCGTTGTTCCTTATAGTTCATAGATCAACACGTTCGACAAAGAAAAGATGTCATCGGAATAATCGCTCCTCTGTTCTTAAAACAGTATAGGTTTTGAGATATATAAAAAAAAACATCTCTAAACAATTATTTTTTTGTTTGTTTTTTCAAAAAATTTTATAAAAGTGATGACTGGCACTGTTTGGGATCCTGTGATCACGGGAACACCCATGAGGCTACATAACCAGGTACTTAGTTTTGGAAAATACAAAAATTTGTGGTGGTGTGTAGTCACCAGCTTGCACAGAAGTGACTGTGGAGGCTACCGTCGTTGCCGTGACTACAACTATACTTCACATGCACAGGTTTTGGCGAGAGTGAGTGCTGATGAATATGAACGCCAACGAGAGTGGTTGCCTTTGGGGAGCGTAGAACGACACAACACAAACTGGTTAACGACAATAAATCCGGTACCTTCGACAGAGTGTGCGTGGGGGGGGGGGGGGGGTGGGGGTGCTGACTGGTAAGATTCACAGCAGGCAGTTTCTCAGAGGAATGCATATAAATAGGTTTCAAACTACAGGGCGCAGCTGTTCCAAAGTAAGACAGAGCTAACTCACAAAACAGAAAAAGTTATTAGGCAGCCAACAGGGCGACACAACCAGTAACACACTATCCATCTCACAATCATAACTTGAGACAAGACTGGTTAAAATGTTAGTATAACAGTTAATTAGAAGCTAAAAATGGTCCTTGTTAATGAGCTGTGCTAACAGGGAGGTTCTGCTTTGTGATGGTCAAAGGGAGAGTTTGGCTTTAAAACTTTTTCTACTTAATTATGGGACGTGTCCACAGGGGCGTTCTTTGGATGCGAGGGGTCACGCTGGACCAACATGGCAGCTCTCTTGCATTAGGAAATTATTCACTGACATGTGTTTCTGAAAACATTTGAGGCGATTAAGTAGCCATGCAGTTGCTGAATCTTACTTAATGTTAGATCAACAACGGTAAGTTTCTATGTTTGCCAGTGCCTCTGATTTGCACGGTTTCAGCTTTATGTAAATGAGGAGCCAACGCCCCATCTCTCACAACACACAACACAGCGCTACCAGAATGCACTGCAAGGCTGCTTACACAGACATTAAATGGGAAGCATGGAAATGACGGATCCTGTGGACACGTACCAACAGAGTCAGACAAACATTTGCCTTTATGATGTCTGCATGCAGTTTGAGGGTGTGTTGAGCGGTGATCTTAGCCAAACTGAGGCTCAGTTACTGGATGCAGGGAACATACATCACTGTCAAGAACAGCAAAATGATTACAATGTTTACCATTTGTTTTACATCATGTTCAGGTGCTGCACTTGAGGGCTGTACTTTGAGCCACAACTACTGTTCTGCCGTAAAATTTATGATGCCTATAATGTTCAGGTTTTGGTCACTGTCATAGAGGTGTTAACTTATTTATGTTTATTATTGGGGCTATAGTCAGTGATGGTGATCTTGTGAGTTGCATTATATTCAGGGGCGTTTCTATTACTCTGCACACCTCATGTACTGTATGTAAATACTGCAGGAGGGACAAAATTATAAACACCTCTCAATATAGTCCAAAATAACACCACCTCTAACTTGAATTTAACTGAATGTATGGCCCAGCTGAGCCGATTTACAATTAAACAGGTGTACCCAATAAAGTGGTCACTGAGTGCATATTATAAGCACCTTATTACGTGAGTTTATATTGTGGTTACACAATGTGTTTTACTGAATATACTTATGTTTGTGAACAAAGTCACAATTCACAGATTATGGGAGTCAACAGAGGCCCACAGCATGTTTTTACCCTGATTTCAATATTGGGTTAAAGGGACAGTTCACCCCAAAATAAAAAAATAAAAAACATAATTTTCCTCATACCTGTAGTGCTGTTTATGAGTCTAGATTGTTTTGGTGTGAGTTGCAGAGTGTTGGAGATATTTCTCGAATATAACAGAACTAGATGGCACTCGGCTTGTGGTGCTCATGTAGGAACTACATTCATTCTATCAAACTACAACCGTCAACTACATTGCCTCACAGAAGGAAGTGTGCATCTACTCATGGACAAGAGGCTCGTACTTGTGACAGCGTGAGATGTAAACATTAATGTTGTCCTTTCTGTCTGAGCTGTAACGCTAGCTAGTTCAGAGGTGCTACGTGAGCTAGAGCAAGAGATGCATGCTTCCATCTATGTGGTGATGATAAAAGAAAATAGTTCCTACATGAAACTGCTCACAGCAAGGTCTGTGGATTATCTTGAGTAACCAGGTCATGATTTCTAGAGAGAGACATTGCTGTTAAGTTTTTCAGATGTATTTTTTTGGCGCTTTGAGCACCACAAGCCGAGTGCCATCCAGTTTCATTATATTCTAGAGAAGGCAGACATCTCTATGGCTGATATCTCCAACATTTGACAACTCACACCAAAACAATCTACATTGATAAACATCACTAAAGTTAAGAGGAAAATGTGTGTTTTGGATTTTGGGGTGAACTGTCCCTTTAAAAGAGAAGCTGCAACTTGACACACATAAAGATATAATAAAGGCATCCACAGGTTTGTCTGACTCAGCGTCTGAACTCTCCGAAACCAAACTATTCCTTTAACCCCGGTACTGGTTACACAGAAGCGTGATATCCAAACACGACAAGGCTTCAAATGAAACGTGAAAACTTGCGCCTACACATCTGTTAGCACACTGATGATAAGGATTAAAATGAGGGATGAAATTGCTCGCTAACATCAAGCAGCTCTTAGCTGTGCTTGGTCCCGACAATCCCTCCTTGTGTGCCCTCGACCTTCACAGCCTTCCTGAGGGGGCTGGGTACAAAACAAACAAATAAACAAAAGGAAAAAAAAACAAACAAATATGGGGACAAGAACACCGCCCAAAGAGGAAAAAATTAAAGTCCTTCCTTCCCTCTGGAGTGAAATACAACGGAACATTTCAACATGTCAACCATTAAAATACAAATCAACACATAAAATAAGCTTTTTTTTTTAAAAAGTGTGCTGCGAGGCTTGTTCATCCATAGATTTGGAGGCGATTAAAGTGCGTGTCGGTCACTGTCAGAAACTGTCCAGTGAAAACGTTTGTTTGTTCTCTCGTCACATCACAGACAGGAGACCTAATTAGACGTGTGGTGTGATTATCTCTTCATTCGTATCCCTCCTTCCCTCCACAACTGTTCCTCCATTTTCCATGCTGATCTGAGGTCTGTCCTCCAACGTCGGAGTGATGCATCTTGAGACACCGCAAAGAAAAGTCCATCTAGACAGCTCGCTCAGTCTGGTATTGACTCCTGAAACTCTTATTTTCCTTAACGCTGAACCAATAAGCCAGTCAGGTGACGCTTGTTTCCAAAACAGCATCACTTGCTTCCAGAAAAGTCTATAAAAAAGTGAAGTATTCCTGTTGAAGCATGGATGCTTTGCATTGGAGACAAGTCAAAAATGGCTTTTTAAAAAATGTTTTAAGGAAAAATAAAGATTTAAAACTCAATACTAGACATGGAGCATTGCTGAGATGGATGTTTTTGCAGTTAAGTAAAATATGCTGGTTCTGGGCATCATAGAAACAGTACACAGGGCTAGATGGAGTAGGTGGAGCTCTCAGACTGCTGGCGGATGTAGCACTGAAAACTCTTGTCTCCAATTGGATGCTCCCTGGGGATACAAAGAGAAAGGTGGTGTTTATTTGTTGGCAGGAGGTTAAAGAGCGGTCTTTAGAGCTAGAAATAGAACTAACATTTTTTTTAGATTACCAGGTGCCAAGCAGAGCTGGAGGCCAGTATTATGACACCATTATTATGTTTGAAATGTTAAAATAGCTACATTTAATCTCCAGCATACTTTGTACAAGTTCAATCATTACAGGCAATTGTGGACTGTACGACTGCATCACCTGCTGGCCAAAAGGGGAAGTTGCTCAGTAATATTTCACACCTAACATATTTCCCACAGTTTTCAGCCTCTGTTGCAGTTTATATGCCACAACTGCAGTTTAAAAAAAAAACACAATCTGAGCTATTAGCATGGATAAATAATAATCTACGTACTGGCTTCCTATCTTTGTCTTCTTGAACTTGTCACGTTTGTACTTGGTGTGCTGCTGCTCCAAGGTCTGCACGGCCGAAACAATCAGTTTCAGGGTTTTGTAGGTCTCCTGGGGGTCATCGATGACAAAGCTGGAGTACTCCTCCTGTTCGGGCCCGTCGTACACAGACTTGCTGCCGCAGGCCTCTGCGGGGGAAGACAGACAGACAGACAGGCAGGCAGACAGGCAGTGGAGTCAGAGAGAGAACAAAAATGACACTGTGAAAATAAACATGGAAAATGTGCAATCGTACACGTGCGTGCTCACAAAGACTTGAAAACACTCTTGTCAGCATCTAACCTTGCATCTTGATTAGTTTGGTCATGTATGTGCTGAACAGGGAATAAATCCTCTCAGTCTCTCTGTCTCCATCGACGTCAAGCTGGATGTTTGCTGGGAGACCGCTGAAAACAGATGCACACAGGAAGATGAGTGAGTGGAAAGAAATCAAAGGAACCTGATCCAGGATGGACTTTAAAGAAGCAATTCATTGCTGGAAAGATGGTCTTTTCACAGAGCTGGGCTGTCTCTGAGGATACTTTTGATTGGTGCTACATGGCCAGTCATAACAGTGGGAAAGGTCATTCGTTTTTGCTGAAGAGGTAGAAAACCCATGGGCGGATTATGAGTCAATGGGGCCCTGGGCTCAGACATGCAGAAGGCCCCACCAGCTCTCCTACATAGAAGCAAGACACCAGACTTTATAGCTGTTTAGCCTCATTTGTTGGTAGGACAGGGGAAAGTTTAACACATTTGCACCTACAACCCATACTGTGATGACACAAAGCTGGTTGAACATCAGCAAAGTCATCCCTTCAACAGCTTCACCTACCCAGTACAGGGCGTACACCCAGGGGCTGTGTCTGCCGAGAGCTTGCAGCAGAGCCAGTGGCCGTTGAGGTAGGCTGAAGGATGGTAGGTGCTTAGGCGTTTGCGGTTGCACTGGCTGACTTTGGTCAGGATGTCGATCCAGTCTCGTGCCTCGACGCAGTTGTTGGCCTGGATGTAGAGCGCCCGCTCTGGCTGAATAACCTGGAACATCTGGAGGAAGGAGGGAAGAAGGGACAGTAAGTGAGGGAGGAATCTAAACACATGTAGGAGTGATTCTGGACCAGATGCACAAAGCTCCAAAGATGTGTGGGGTCCTTACATTTTTCATCTTGAAAGACTCCTCCTCGAGCCTCTCTACAGCCAGAATGTTCTCTATGGGAATGCTGCACAGAGCGCTCTCACCTGGAGGTACAAGTAAACACATCAGATGTGAGAAATTACAAAAAGTAAAGAATGTGTAAAATAACAATGACGTGTTTTAACATGAGTTAATAAAGTGGGTTTTCTCAGGGTACTCCGGCTTCCTCCCACAGTCCAAAGACATGCAGGTTAACTGGTGACTCTAAATTGTCCTTAGGTGTGAATGTGAGTGTGAATGGTTGTCTGTCTCTGTGTCAGCCCTGTGATAGTCTGGCGACCTGTTCAGGATGTACCCTGCCTCTCACACAACGTCAGCTGGGATAGGCTCCAGCCCCCCCGCAATCCTTGACATGATAAGAAGTTACGGAAAATGAATGAATGAATGAATGAATGAATAGTAATAAAAATGGACGCCATGTTAGTTTGCCATTCCTTTCTTTGTGCATTTCAGTGTGGGACAACAGTGACTGCTTTTACATGCACACTAATATTCCGAATATGACAATATTCTAAATTCAACATGGGTCATATGGGCAGTAAATTTCATTTGGATATTCCGAATTAAGCCTCATTCTGAAAGTAGCGTTTTCTGATTGAAAAATGAGGGATATGCCCACATTAATCAGGTTTTAGAAGCACATGTACACAACGCATTCAGAATATGGGTCTCAACTGGGGATGTGACACGTGGCCTGTTGCCTGTTTACAGTCGGCTCTGCGTGTTGTCATGGATTCATTGTACACAAATCAACTCACCAGAAGTTTGCAGGGCTGGGGTAGAGATGCATGCCCAAAAGAAAAAAGCCCACATTTTTTGGTCAGAGGAAGAAACATACCTTTTAAACATATGACAGACTTGGATATCAACAGGTTTTTGGATATGTGCAAATACTGCAACCTTTTAAAGAAGGCGGTTAAAGGAATGACAGAGGGACACTGTGTTCACACGGCCGAACAAGCCAGCCACCAGCGGAAAAATCGTATTTTGGTGCACAAGCAGCTCCATATTTTTGCGTCATAATTTACTTGTTATGGCACGTTAATACACAAGTACACAATGCTGCATATAAATGAGGCTATAAGTGGAATATTCATTTTCATTAGCCATGTAAACAGCTTAGAAGGAATACTGTCTTTTCAGAATAAGGGCAAAACTGGAATATTTTGTGCATGTAAACGTCATGTCACTGTCCATCTACAGCACAATTTAAATAAATGAAAATGTTTTTCAGTCTTCACACTAACTAATTGGAGTGTGCTTGATTTTCTCACTTTAAAAAAACTGTTATGTAGTCTGAAATTTAGAAACAGCTTACGTGTTTTGGCCCTGGCTTGTTTGGATGCAGCACAAATGCATTGCCTGCTCAGTAACTTAATCTCCACCACATGTGTTGAGTGCACATTGTGTTCATGCTAAATGCACCTTCAGCAGATTCCCGCTCAGCTTCCTCCTGCTGATTCTTACACAAGAGCACACACGCACACAACGACATAAACAGACGAGGAAACAATGCGGCTGTAAGAGGATCCTGAGGGACCTCTGAGCCCACCTTTCGTTTTGTGGTAGGTAAACTCGTGGTTGGTGAGGCGAAACCATCGCTTCTTGAAGTTCTTCATTCCAAACCGGTTTCTCCCTTGTGCCCTCTTTATCATAAATCTGAGGAAAAACGGGCGAGAGAAAAAACACTGAAAACCTTGACAGACAAGCTCATGTTTAAAAATATAATTTATCTGGCACAATACATCCCTTGTACGTGTCTACAGTGCTGAGTGTGAGTATAAATCCATTACTTCCCGTAAAACTACATATACCACACATTCATTCAGGTTAAACGAATCCAGTGCAGTCGTTAATCTACATTTATCATTCCGTTTACATGCTCGCAGTTCCTTGTGTTTGTTGCTACTGTACATGTAAAAAACTTCACAGTGCTCATAGATTTAAAAGTCTATGAGTCAAATAGGAGATGGGTCAGCAGGTCAAAGGTACCCCTGATTTTGCACATTTCACCCCATTACCAACAAACTGTGTATAAATACCTTCTGACTTTTTGCCATATAGATAATATTTTTTAAAGAAGTCACATTGCTATTGAAAACAACGGTTAGTTGCAGCCCTAGAAGAAACTTTCATTTGACTGTTAATGATGTTTGTATTTGCCCACTTTTTAAATTCTGGGTATGATTTTCTGACACAACTTACAACTTATTTATCAATCACTGCTCATGAACTGCGGTCAAACTGTCAAACTTGGCAACGCTGATCAAATACAGCTGCTCTCCCAGTGAATGGACTAACACATGGCTTTTGTGTTAATGAGAAAGGTTACAACTGGCATTCACTCTAAGGACAAATGAGTAGTCAATGATGGAAATGCGACACCCTGGTAGAGGCGCTAATTTTAGCCCCTTTGCCAGTTGGCGTGATGCAGTGATAGGCAGCCTCAAGATATTCCCAGTTTGCGTCCAAGTAGCATGTGAACATCAGCCTAAATTAAGTCAGGACTGAGCTTGAAAGAGAGACTGAATAAGTAAGAGATATATAAACGAAGTATCAGCGTAATATTTTCACTGGCCTCTATGCTGTTTTCTACTGTTTGCTAACCTGTCTTCTGGCCTGTCCGTGACATTGAACGTGACACACCAGGAGAAAAAAACAACAAAAACCAGAAAGGTATACTCGTCTTCTCTACTGGCAATGGGAAAGCAGTCTATCAGCTATATTGAACAGGTTTTCCCGCGTTTAAAAACCTGCATACATATGCTACTTGTGGTGGAAAAGGTTTGTATGAATCGAGATTCAGTTAATGCTTTGCCCATTTGTTACCTCAGAAGTTTTCAAAACATATTTAAGTGTACAGTTTAGCTGTAAAATGAGAACATTTGTGACCTAGTTGCCACGTTGAAAAAAAGTGAGCTTAACGAAAAGTACCGCCCACACGCTGGAGCAACCTTTCTCATTTTACAGCTAAACAGTACACAAAAATATGTTTCTGAAAACATCTGAGATGAGAAACAGTAACAAAATCTTCAGATTCATATTCGATCACAGCTGCCTAGTTTGATAGTTTGACTGCAGTTCATAGGAAGATATTGACGTGACAGCTGCATTAGAGACTCCTCGGCTCTGATTAGTTGCTTTCGTTCAGACACAGTGGGTTCTTGCAATCGCCAATAGATACACGGGGGGCACGGGGACACAATTAAATGTCTTGTGTAATACAGTGTGGGTGTAGTGACAGTTTTATTTTTATAGAAGTCCCCTAACTAAGCTTTAATGCATGCAAAAGTCCTCTATGATGTCCTCGATTTTTTTAGAAAATGTCTGACAGTGATGTAAGGTACACATTTTTGTTGATAATGGGCTAAAACATGTTAAACAACCAGTATGGGGCTTTCAGGGAGAGTAAACACCAGGATGTCTTTGTTTTAGAGTCTAAGGGCCATAGCATATGTGGGATATGAAGCACCAAAGTTACTCCTCTCCCACAGGAACTCTTTTCACACTACTGAGCCAAGAACGTGCCGGTTTCACATCTGCCAAAATGCCCAGAGCTGTGCTGGACACTCTAATGTGTAGGTAGTGATGTGGTCACAGTCTGGACAAAAAGGGTATAAAGGGTCAGGATGCGGGATCCCAGAAATGTTTGTACAGTAACTAACCCCTGCTGTCACTGTCACATCAAGCATGTCTGGCACAGCGAGGATCGAGAGGGGCTGTCAGCACTAGAGAAGGCTTTAAGGCGTAAAGGTTAACACTTTACTTTATACCATCACAGTCAGTGTACACTCAGCCTATTGCCATGGAAACACAGAGAGACTTAAATACATCACACAGTGTCAGACAGTGTAACAGACGAGTTGCTTATACTGTATTTAATCCAGATATAAAGTAAAGTGCAGCAGCATCTACAGCAGCGCATGATGTTGGTGGGAGAGAATGACCGGCTTGGTTTGGGGTAGGGTTACAGTGCACACACGGGGGGGTCACAAGGGCAAAGCCGTCATACAGAGAAGCTCTTACCTGCCCTTCGTGCCTTTTGACCCCTTCCCATCAACCCTCTTTATAGTGAGTTTTACACTCCTACGCCCGGTAGCAGAAACAAAAGAGGGTGGGGATGTTGATGAGCGAGGCGCTGGCACAACTCCCCCCTTTACAGCCTCATTAGAAATATCATCACAACAACAGCCCGTGTGTTTGTAGACAGGGCTCAGTGTACAGCCTCGAGTGTATCGTTACTGTTCACTTTGGAAATGACTCAGACCACGAGGGCTCAAACATGTGGAGGTAAAATCCAGCTTCACTTCAGAGACAACTTAAAGAAACAGTTTGACAATTTGGGAAATAAAATTATCTGTTTTCTGGCAGAGAGCTGGATGAGAAGATTGAAACAACTCTCGTGTCTGGATGTTAACTATGAAGCTACAGCCAGCAGTTGACATACGTGCTAACCCTCCTGGTTTTCCTGCGAGACGTTTCCCCTTGGTGTCACAACTTTTCCATATTTTTTCCCAATTTACGACACATTTAAACACTTTTTTTTTCTTCCCCTTTTTTGTTATCAAAACCTGTTTCTGGCAGCGTGTATGAGCCCTACAACTCTAAAAGTCTACTGTTCCCACTTGGACGACAATACAGCTACACCAAATGTTATCTGCTGGCATGCATGTAAATTGGAAGAGAGCAGCTCATGTGTGCCTCCTCATCCTCGATGAGTGAGAGATGGAGAGAGAGCTAAGAAAATAAAATACTCAACATAATTTCAGATGTACTGGAGAGAAGAATTCCTGTTAGTTATGGAAATATTAAAAGGAAAGGCATGAAATGTAATTAAATAAATAAATAAACCGAATGTAAGTTTACGCCATTTTGTAATTGTAATGAATGCCTTATCGTTTGTAAATTCATCTTGCAAATCTAAAAAAAAAAGGGTTTTACACTTTAGTTTTTGTTCAGATTAAACAAAAAAATGTATGATATGTGCAACTCTACTCACCCTTGCACAGAGCCAGGATAGCTGTTTAACCACTGTTTACAGTTAAGCTAACCGGCTGCTTGCTGTGGCTTTATATTTACTGTACAGACATGTGAGTGGAATCAATCTTTTCATCTAAAAGCAAATATTTCCAAAAATATCAAACTACTCCTTTAAGTTATTCGTCTGAGTCTGGACAGTTGAGCATTGATAGTCAACCCAGCTGTGTAAAGCTAGAAACAAGTGCCAAGACAAACTTAAAGATATACTGTGCAGGATTTTTCCAAAACACACCGTATGGACCAGTGCTTTTCAAACTTTTTGTGCACAAGACACACCAAAGGGCAAGCCAAACTCTCAAGGTACACCTGTATTTATATCTGTGCACAATAGCTTTTATAACGTGTTATCACTCTTATCACAACATAAGACAATAAAAGAAAAGATAAGACAGGTAGCTTTCATGATGCTGTCTACTTTCTTTTGGTGGTAGGTCATCCTTGCTGGTGCTTTGTTGTAATTTGCTCCGTACAATAAAGCAATCCATCGGGGTGTCTTAGTGGTAGAGCAGGGGCCCCATATACAAGGCTGTTGCCGCAGCGTCCCAGGTTCGACTCCAGCCTGTGGCCCTTTGCTGCATGTCACTCCCTCTTTCCCCCCTTCACATTTGTCTGTCCTGTCAAATAAAAGCTAAAAATGCCCAAAAAATATCTTTAAAAAAATAAATAAATAAAGCGATCCATTGTCCCACTCACGGCTTTTTCCATTTAAATGGTATCATCCCTCACACTGGTGGTCAATAAGGGCTTTTGATGCGCCACACACTTATAATACCCAAGCGTGAACGGCAACAAATAGGTTCCCTGTGAAGGTTTTCAAACTGAATTAAATTAAACTGAATTAAATTAAATGGGTGTGCACAACATACTGATACAGTCAATACAAATTCATTCATTATTTTTTGTACAGGCCCAGTTGAATATTGCAGTACCAGTGTTTACAGTGAATAACGGCACACCTGGATTGGCATCACAGCACACTTTTTGAGAACCACTGGTACAGACTCATACAGAGGTAACCCCTCTCAATCATCACTTACGACACTTGCATGTTTTCTTATATTCTTCTTCTTTTCTGTGTTTGGGACATTTATAGGCATGTGCCCCCACAGCACTCAGGTGAGGTTCGGGCTTTATAATAAAGTAGCAACCAGGTGCTGCACTGTAAAGCAGCAGGCATCAAAGGGACACGTGCTAAAAAAATGCAGCAAGGCAAAACACCAAACGAGAGTGAATTTGGGGTTGGCTTTTAATTTTGCTGGCGATACTATTTACAAACAGTAGCCAACAATTCCTGCATAGTATACCTTTAATAAGATAATTAGCAATGAAAAGGTGACTGATGATATGGGAACAGATAGTTTATAAGACAGTTCATAAATTCTTTAAATTAATCCACCATCACATATATAGGACTTCTTAGCAGTGGCATTTGGAGAGCTGTTTATAGACAATAAACAAAACATTTAGTTTTATTTTGGGTGTTTCTTTCCATGAATATCAGTTTAACAGTAAATTATCTCCTTACCCCTCTTTGAGCATGATTGGTGTTTCAATACTCTTCTGATCCCATTTGCCAGAGGTGGAGATCAGGTCCAGGAACTGTCAGAGAAATTAAAGGATGTCATATATCAGTATATTCATTGTGTTGGTAATTTGTGTTTCCTCTCACACGACATCCAAGTAACTCAAGTTTTTCAGACTATGACACCCACGCTTTGACATCCCTGTATCCACTCCACCTTTTCAGTTCTTTTCAAACGTCTGCATTCTTTCATTCGCTGAGTTCATCATCATCTCACATACAAGACAAAGGAATATCTGATAACATGTCTACAGACTGGCAGTGATTTAATGCATGTAACAAAGAACAAAGCCGAGCGCTCACATTCTTCACAGCGTCCGCATATTTCTGCTCATTGAAGTACTCGTAAAATGCAGCCATGTAAGACTCTTTGAAATTGGCCTGGAAAGGAACAAAAGTATGGAAAGACAGAGAGACAGAAGATCAGCAAGTTGTGTCTGAATCTGACTTTGACACTGAAATGTACTGAAAACGCACAAAGAGAAACTCACAGATTTAGACTTGGCGAGACTTCCCAGGGTCTGGATCGTCTTGGAGATGAGGGTGAGGGTTCGAGAGGTGGCAGGATCCTAGGGAGACAAAAAGACATCAAGTCAAATCTTGACAGATCAGCTATCACACTTAACCACAATATAAAAGCTCTGTATCAGTAATATAGAGTCTAAACCTGGGTCTGGAGGGACTTATGAACACAAGGTTACTGTTGCCAAAGTCAAGAATGAACTGTAACTTCAGTCGGGGTTTTTCCTGCACAGAGAATCAGGAAGCAGCCGCCTCCAGCATTTGAATGATGGAAAACACTATGGAAAACACTATTTTATAACAAGCGTTGCACTTGGTGGATTTCTGTCATTTGTAACTGCAATTGTGGCATTACGCTGATGTGGTGGTGCTGAATCGTAATTAGCATAGTGCACTGGGAAAGGGGCTGCCAAAACTGCCAAGAAGGAAGAAAAGAGCTGTCTGTTTTAGACCTCAGCAAAACAAGGACAAATCCTGTGCACGTTTGTGAATGATTGTCCTGTAGCACGTTTACACTAGTGAATGTAAGAAAATTAAATACCTTTTTTTTAATCAACTCCTTTTTCTACTGTATCAGTACAAAAGATCAAATACACATTTGTAAAGCATGATATTAGTTTTTTACAGTACATGAGAACATGACTGCCACATATACTGATAAAAGCAAATAATTTAAAATAGCAAGTAAAACAATCAAAATATATTATCTAAAAAAAGGACAGGGTTATAAAAGTGCCCTGTAACAGAGTGTGAGTGGGGATTATTACAAATATATTTTTTTTAATTATATTCTAAATACTTCAATAACAGGAGGAGATCTACAGTTATGTAAACAATATTTTGCCAGCAGAATAAAACAATTTCATTCTCACTTTATCAGTATTTCATCTCTTCAGTCTTAGACATAGCTTCACCAGGTCATGTGATATGCTACTTCAGGACACAAATAAATATTACTGTGACCAAAGAAAATTGCAGATGAACATTTAATATCCATTACAGACACAACTGACTGCTACACTACCACAAATTATTAATAACTGTAGTTTTTCCAATGGTATAATTCCTAAGTCTTAGAGTCCTAAAACATGTTGCTTGTAAGAAGTGCTTCCTTGAGCCAGTTGAAGTCAGGATACACATGCACATGTGTGCACATGATCGGAATGGTACCACCTACGCCTCATTTTGTGCCAGAAAAAACCTTGTTTAGCTTTATGTCAACAGGCACGAGAATTCCTTGATGTCTAAATTTGAACAAAATCTAACTTTGCTGAGGAAAATCATGTGATATAATTATAAGCTACTGTTTTCATTGTCTAAAATGAACTTTAAACCTTCTTTTTTTTCAGCAGCACTTAATTTCTGTTTTTTTATTTTGTCATTGCAGCACTTCTTTTCTTTTTTTTTATAAAAAAAAATTATTTAGTAATTGCAGCACTTATTTTTGGAGGGATCTGTGCACAGTGAGGGGAAGGTTACTTAGATTACAGATTACTAGTTACCCTAGATTACAGATTACTAGTTACCCTGTTAAAAATGTAATAAGTAATGTAACTATTTTAATGACTTCATCAAAGTAATGTGACCTATTACATTTGATTACTTTTCTAACATATGACTTAAACTTGTCAGTAAAGCTGAAAAATGTCAGATCTAGGCTGTGCCCAAAGAAGGCATTCCTGCACGGTGAGACAGAGAATGAATGTATCTTCTACATATAAACTTTTCACTGAAAAAAAATATTTGGATCAAACCCCTTTGTAATCACAAATACTTTGATTAGTAACTGTAAATTAATTACATATTTTTTCTCAGTTACTGTAACTGACAACAATGACATTTATTTTGTAATTTAATTACTGTAACTAATTACATTTAACTAGTTACTCCCCAGCGCTGTCTGTGAATATGTGTGCATGTTAGTTGCGTCTGTGATTATTTTAAAAAAAGACAGACTCACTGGATGGTGCGGACGTAAATGGAACAAGTTTGGGGAGAGGATGGCTGGAGCGAAGAAACGCAGGAAGATGAAACTGCTCACCGCTGTGTACCGGACATCTTGGTCTACTGAGAACAGAAATAAAAAAAAAAACAGGGATATATCACACACATTTTACTTGTTTCAAATAGTCTCATACAGTCTGGAAGAAGAAAAGTGGAGCTGTCTAAATATTAACTAACTTTACATTTTTAATCCCAACAGCTTGTCCCTCTTGTGACTGCAGTGCCCTGTGACGGCCAACAGGAGGCAGCACAGTATACAACTCTGTGTGTACATACTCCACACATCACTATAATGAGTGCGTGGGAGGCTTAAGTGTTTTCAGGTTTGACACAAATAGCAGAGCACAAAAAGAAGAAAGTGTCCTTGGACACATCTTGCACATCCTGTTCTTTATTGTCGGTTTCCTGTTCCTTAATAGCAGCTTGCGTCCTCTCCTCCATCTCTTATTAAGTCACTCAGGAGGTGAGTTACCTTGGAAACGGGTGGCAGCGGACTCTCTCAAAGAGAAGAAGATATCACACATGACGGTGGGACAGCGGACACCGGAGGTGGTGATGACGTTGAAGATACGGTCCACGTACTGACGAAGGTTTTCCTGATGAGGGGAGGCGGAGGAGATGTGTCAGATAACACACACGCAAACACACACGGACAAACACACAACACACTCATCTTCTTACCCTGTTCGTCTCCAGGTTCTCCGACTCTTTGAGCTTCACCGGGTCGATTTCACAGGGTTTGTGATCTGTGCAGATCTGTGAAGATTTATCAAAGTATTCACATATCCATTCATACCTGATTTAGCTACAGAGACATACGTGTGACAGATGTGTGAGTATTGTAGAGCCATACCTCATCTATGATGGGTTTGAGTGTGACTTGCAGATAGTGCATTCCCGCCAGCTTCATGGTCTCATCAATGCACTTAGAAGTCAGTGAGTTTCCCCTGAAAATGGTGTTAGGATCCCTACACACAGTAAAAAAAAAAAAAAAAAAATCAAAACTGCAGCTTAATAAACAACACGATTTTTTAAAAGTAATTTAATATCCATAATAAATCACACAACCGTGGCTGATGATATATTTTTTCACAGTCAAACAAAATGCTAAGCGAGTTGGTTTTTCACATACAGCCTGATTACTGCATTTCTAAAGTCACTTTAATTAAAATGATTTAAGAATAAATCTGCACCTGATTTAGTGGCGAAATAAATCCCAACTATGCAACATCCAGTTGGCTTATGTTTAAAGATGTTTCACATAACTGCTAACAAAGATAAAGCTACACATATATTTCACAACAGATAATATGTCCGTTAAAGATGCGACGTGTCACTCACTGTGTACGGTTGACTTCGGCGTGAGCGATGGCGCTGATGAAAGGCACAATCTTGCCATAGTGAAGAAACAGACGCACGAGGGGAATGGCGGCTTCTTGTTTCTCCCGACACACCTCCCCCAGAGTGTGAGCTGTGGACGCCGACACGGGCTGAACAGAGAGGAGGAAACATGTAGCGTTCAAACAGCGAAGCAAAAAGCAGTCAACAGAAGATGTGTCTGAGCAGAAGAGAACACACGTACACACACCTCTACGTTAGCAGAGTGCAGCAGCAGTTCTCTGAGGGGCGTGTAGTGCTCGGAGGGGAAGACGTGGTCCTCAGTGTAAACGATGTTCAGACGCAGAGAGCCGAGCTCTTCTACCTTCACTGACTTCCCTCCGTTCTCTCTGGGCTGGAGAAAGTACCTGAGGAAGAAAAAGTATATGAGATCTTAGCTGAAGGGATGATGCGCAAGAAGTGTCTCAACTGGGGATGTTCCTAAATCATTTCACTGATGTTTAAAGATGATGGGGACCAGAGATGGGACTGGATTATCATAGTTTATCGTTCATAGTGACGATACAGACAATTCAAACACCAGATAGGGAGCTGCTGTTGTGCATTTAAACCATTAAACCGTGACGATACATGGCTTTTTCACTGCAGTAAGAAAAAATCCATATAGTTAGAGCCCTACTCCTGAATGCTAATGTTGCTCCGTGACTACTTGATATTTTAATAGGCAAACGTTTGCTAACATGTCCGTCATATCAACCTCATAAGGTCATAATATGTCAGTGTTGTGTTTACAGCTTGTTGTGGTGCCTCCAGTCGGACCAAAAACAAAAAGAAAAAGCATTAATGAAGGTTTAATTGTCACATTAAAATGTAGAAAATTGTGTCACTGAATGTTTTGTTATTCAATGAAAGGGGATGATTATTCCCACTTGACTTGGACTGCACCAACAACACAATTTTTATTCTCTCATACCATCGTTCATGGGGGGCAAAGTGTTTCCCCCAAAAAATAAGATGCAAAAAACAGGCGCTGTTGGGTCAGCAGTGTTGGAAAAGAAGCATTCATGCTCAGTGAAATCTCCCCTGGTTAAATAAAAACTTTAAAGAAGGTCTCTTGTCAGTGTTGATACTTGTTGCTATGGCTCTGCTGTTGCTGTGGAAACACATACTCAGACTGTCAATGATGATAAAATCAAACCCAACCAGCCGCAGCCGGGTGCAGTGCAGAACTTGCTCAGAGGAAAAAAAACAAAAAAAAAAAACAACATAAAGCAGACCCAGAATGATTGACAGAGTGTGTGAAAGGAGATGATGTGTGAGCGATGCTCCTCTCACCAAGCGTCGTGGACCCCGGCCTGACCCAGCACCCGCAGAGGAACTCGCACACCTCCCAGGAACTCATCCCCGAATTTCAGGTTGCTGGCGTTCCACAGATCCACCCTGAACACAAAGCACAATGTACAGCTCAGACATGGGAGGAGCTTCAATTTCTGACACTGACACTCTCTAGGAAGACTGGCTCACCTCAGCGCCAGTTTGTCAACATCCTCTTCCTCAACATCAAACTGCCGCTTCGTGTAGCTTAACGGCCGCGTCACCTAGAGATGGAGACAGAGGAAACATTTAGCGCAAGTGAGGAGAACTAGACCAAATCAAACTCTAAGCTTTTAGTCCAAATGGGGGGTATCAGAATCCATGTAAGTTTGGAGCAATGAGAATCCAAAACAATAAAAGGGGGACAATCACATGACACAAACATGATAGATGGCCTGTGTCTGTTCGTGGACGTGGGCCTCAGAGGGGGGCCGCAGGCAGAAAGCACCACAGGGTCTGAGTCCTGTTCGTGTGGTGGTCGGGGGATAAATGAGACGGTTTTGTCGGATGGAAATCAATGGGCCAGATTGTTTGGTGGTTTGTCCGAATCAATCATACTCTTGTCCTGCTGTCTTCTAGTGCTGCAGCGGGGAGGCCAGAGGGAGGAGCGACACAAAAATGTCAGAGCGGAGCGGCTGGTGAGCGAGGGTTAATGGGGGCAGTGTGAAAGAGAGCGTGTGTTTGTGTGTATGAAAAGTATCTATAAATACAAACTCATGAATATGAATAATTGTGAACCGTGACAAGTTTTAAAATGACATTCAGAGGAAAAAAAAAAAACAGTGTAAACATTGTTGTGTTTCCAGTTGCTTTTATCACATAAATCTCAAATACAGTAGAAATGGTATGACTATGGTAAAAATAAATATTAAATGAGACGTGTTATTACAAAGATAATAAGACAATAAGAATAATTAGACCTTTATTTTTTTGCATAAACCTCAACAGTTGCACAAAAGTTAGCAAAACACTTTCACAACCTTTTATGATTTCAATATAAAACACCTACCAACTAGTTAAAGAAGCATTTAACTGCTGGAAAGATGGTCTTTTCATTCAACATTAGGCTGTCTATGCAGTCGAAAGATGCAAATAATTTTACAATTGGTGCTACATGACCGGAGAAAACAGAAGAAAAAGGGCCACGGCATTTGCTTTTGCTCAAGTGGTAGAAAACCTACAACTACCAGAATGCAGTGCGCCGCAGCGGACCAATAAACGCTCCCAATGGTGGTTGACATAATGCAAACTTGCCCGTTATGACCCAGGAAACAATGTGGTGGCCGGCTGGTAGCAGATGATCTCAAATTACAGATAAACAGTCCACTAAAATATGTTTCTGAAAACATTTTAGGCCAAACAGGCAACGCAGCAACAGAATCTTGGTTCATATTTGAGGTTTTAGAGTTTGATCAAAGTTCGTTCTGAGTTTGAAGGGGGGGGGCTCTGTTGCCATAGTCTTTCTGTCCGTGGTGGCGGGCATACAAAACTGCAGAAGTGCAATCTGTAGTTCGAGCAACAGCCCAAGAGCCAGCAAAAATCTGCCGCATAACACGGAACATGTCATTTGGGAAATAAGTAATATAAAGTCGTAACTTCACCCACGTAAACAGGTGCAAAAAAATGAAAAGGACGATCAGTCAAGACCAGTCATGGCACACACTGGCCATGATATTTACACAAAACAAACTCACAATTACACATGGATGTTTTGTTCAGGTGTCCACATACTTTTGGCCACAATATATCTCTAGGTTGGACTGATACTCAGCATGAAACCATCCACGACAAACATGTTACTGTTAAAAAGCCCAGATATTCACCTCGAAATAGAAAACCTCCTCATACTGTGGATTGTTGGTTTTCCTCTTCACTTTGGTTTTCTTGGCTTCCGACCTGAGAGAAGCAAAAAGGCAGCGGGAGATAAAATCAAAGTTAAACATGAGGTAAACAAAGTCGCGCGCGGCTAGATCACGTCCTATCGTGCGAGAGAGCTGACCTTGAGGGTCCTAGTAAGGAGACAGCAGCGTAAGGATCACATTGGCCGTTGACGATTGGAAGACCTTGGCACTCCAACACTCTGTGGAGACACACACAAATCATTAATGAGTGAACACACTACTGTACACACACACACACACCTGTAACACATTAACATGATGCTAATTTTACTGCACCATTAGCACTGTGTGATCTCATCTATGACAAGCATGAATGTCTGATGTATGCATACATTGAAGTTGCACACCTAAATTGTATGCAGCCATGATTTATGTTATAAATGACACATAGAAATGTCTGCCGTGAAAAAATTAACCAAGTGCAAAAACAGTAAGCATCTACAAATATCCACATCATCTGTAGAAAACAACTCTCTTCTCTCAGCTTTCTGCAGCCATTTTTAGTAGACCTGTGAAAATACAAACATAAAACATCTGGTTTGTTCACACTGCAGCTCACTCCTACACTGGAAGTCCTTGCTGGTTCATTTTGGGCCCAGTTAAGAGCTCTCTGTGAGTTTTCTCAGCATGTGGAAATGCCCCCCCTGGTGTCAGCGTTAGGTGGGTCTGTATGCATTGTATGTAAGAAGGGCAGAAACAGAGAGAGGGACAGATGAAAAGAGATAGAGAGAAGTAATGCCGTTTGAGCTGTTGGCCAAGAGTTGTGCCAGCTTTAAATCCTGTGTGATCCAGCGACTACACACAGCACACGGCTAAAAGACCACTGGAGAGAGGGTGGAGAAAGGAATGAAATAAAAAGTGGAAGAGATCCTTTTTTTCAGACTTTAGACTCTATATATGACAAAGGGATCAGACTGAGCATAAGGGAGATGAAGGATACAAAGGTCAGGGTTGATTTAATCCTCAGGAATCAAGTGTATCTGATCACCAAGAGAAGAAAAGAGATTTGTTTCCAGATCCCACTGTGCGTATCCATGCACATTAATATTTGTACTCAGCCAACACATTAAAACAATATGTAGTAAAACATACAATTTGTATACTTTATATTCAATTCAATCTAACTTTGTTATCTGTATAGCCTGTTTTTCTGTAATTGCAACAGCTGGGGTCCATGTCTACTTCCTGTCAGCTGATGTCATTCATAGGGCCGCCCCCTGAAAGTCTGAGATTTGAACTGTCAGTGTAAGTGACTTTCATGCTACTTCTGGGTACAGATAGCTGCAGATATGATGCAGAGGGGCAGAGGAGGAGGAACTTTCCACCACAAGGCATCGAGATAACATTATCTTCTCTCTTCTGCATTGAAATGGTGCTAACAGCAACTTAATGTGACACAGTTTCTGGCTTCTGTTTGATATCTAGTGTCGGCAAAAAATGTCGCACATTTCCGATACATCGTTAGCAGCGCAAGCTTGTTTACTGTATTACATGAATGCCAGTGTCACACTGAATGCCTCACTGTACCCTGTTAAAAATTTAAAACTTCATATGAAAAAAAACAAAACAAAAAAACAAATCGTTTATATTAGTATTAAATGTCCAAATATGAGTCGATTACAGCCCAGGTCATTCACATATCGCTGTATCCAGTGCTTGAATATAATTGCATGTAATTGAGTACAACGCACAGTCTTGTCATTCCATGATAGTTCAACCTGCTACAATGTTCAAAAGAAGACAATAAATAACTGTAATGTGCACAAGTATGCAGGTATTTAAAGGAGCGGTGTGTAATATTTAGGAGGATTTAGTGGCCTCTGGTGGTGAGAATGACAGATTACAACAAGATGACAGTTCTCCAGGTTAGGATTCCTTCAGTGTTCATTGTTCAGGAGGTTTTTATGGGGAGCTGAATTATCCACAGAAGTCTCTTCTTCTCCAGAACAAACAGACCAGGTGATTAAATCTGGTAAAAAATGCTGAATGGTACAAATTAGTGTTTCTTCGACGCTGTTTGGCATGTCACAGACAGGGTGCTTGCCAAGCACCTGGTAATTTGTGCTCTCTTTAGTTCTGATCCAGGTGTTAAGGAGGTTTTTATCTATCTATCTATCTATCTATCTATCTATCTATCTATTCCTGTGTCTATGACATCATGCTGTAAGGGGATTAACACACAAACAGGACAGGACACCCAGCGGGACGAATCACTTCCTGTGTGTCATGGTGATGCACCACTACTCACACCACATGATGAATTACACAGCAGATCGCAGAGCTTCCCACAACTGAACTGACTACACATGCAACAGCTTGCTGACACACACATGCGCACGCACACACACACACACACACACACACACACAGGGGTTCCTAATAAGGAATAAGGAGAGGGCTGGGTTAAGCATCACTAATGCCAGAGCGCTTCCTGTCCAATAAGCTTGTTTATATAACCCCTGCTTGGCCTACTATCCAGCCCTCTCCCCTCCCTCCCTCTCTCATCACCACTGTGAGCTCTGACATGCCAGACAGTGGTGGCAAGGCAGACTTATTTGTTTTAGTCGACATTACTCATATTAGGTTAATGTGCTTCTTTTCTGCGCCCACGTATCCTGTCAAAAACAATTTCACTCAAACGGGGGGGATATGAATCGCATCACAGTGCCAAAACCACACACACAAAAGGCGGATGTGATTATGAGTCTGTGTCACTGACGGGTGCACCCTTCCAAGTAAGTGGAATGGTTTATTGAATTATATCAGAAATTCCAAAAGTGTTTAGTTATGAGATGTTTGTTGAGGTCATTTAAGGTGTTACACATCCGACGACATTTCTGCCTGTCAGCATTTTCCAGTGGTGGAAGAAGTATTTCGAAATTTTAATTACGTTAAAGGGGCTCTGTGTGAAATTCAGAGCGTTGTCTGGACACAATTCTCAATACGGAGGTAGCTGAGCCGGCGGCTAGCAGCTAAGCATGCTAACTCCATTAACAGCGCTAAACAGCAACAACCACAGCTGTAGATTTTGGAGTGAAAGCGGGGCACACATCCCCTTCAGTATTTAGAACATGTGCATTTGTCACCCCCCAAATAAAAACAGGAACATACGAGAGGACTTTCTGACAAAATTAAAGGCATTTACGCCAAAACTCGATGCAAAAAAGGCACAAACTGAAGCATAAAAATGTACCAAAATGCAGGCAATAAAGTGTCTGGCACTTTCTGTCGGAGGATCCCCAGACCCCCCATTTCATATGTGTTGAATCTACACCATTGACGGCAACAGTGCTGACAGAGCTTACAGTATTACCCAGGGAGGAACCATAGGGTGGGTGATACGCATCTGTGACATTGCCATCCAAATATTAGCAGTAACCGCAGCATAAGCACAGCGCAAAGCAGCAGCAGTGAGCTAGCCAGTGGGATACACACATGCACTAACATGCACAAACAACCAGACCAGCTTGCCACAACAAACCACAGAGAAGCTCAGATTACAACACACACACAGAGGGAGCGTGACTTCATTCTCTGCTCAGGATGCCATTACTCCACTATATCTCCACATGGCAAATAGAGGTTTACTGTTGTATTGAAGCTCTGAATGTCGCATACAGAACCGTTAGTGAAACTACCAGATTGCAAGTGAAAGACTTTCAATCACAATATTACTTCAAGGGGAACCCCCAAATTTTCACACATCACAGTCTGTTTACAGATGAAGGGGAGAAGCTACTACTGCATGTGTGAAAAAAGCGTTCAAGCTCAAGTGCCTCAAGTGATGTTGCTTGAGTCAGGGGCTGGTGCTGAAGACTACAGGTTTGAAAATGAAAAAAGTGAGTTTACCAGCACAGAACAAATGCTGCATTCACATGACCCTCAGATTTTCCCATTTCACAAGAAGTCGTTCTTCCGACTTCAGTGTGTTCATGAGCTTTTTAGGGAGCGATCACACCGAGATGAAACGCTTGAAACGCGACACCAGTAAAACCATTGTTTTCCTATGATACGGCACGTCTGACCGGCGTTCAAGCGTCTTTTTAGACGGGCGTTTTTCCGGCGTCTTTTTAGACATGCGTTTTTGTAGACGCTTCTTTTTAGACATACGTAGACACTGAAAAGTTAAAATATTTTCAACTTTTTTGAGCGTCACGACGCCAATAGCTAGCGCGCACTGAATAAGCGCTTCCAGCGTTTCAAGCGTCTTTGAAGTGTCCGCGTCTCTAGTGTGTTATTTCTGTGAGATCACCCCCTAAGTCTTAATGTTGAAACAACATGGACGGTACAAACAAAATGTGTTTTATCTTTATTGCTCAGAGCTTTAACATCCAGATGGAGGTTCATGTTGCTGTTTAGGTTTGCTGAAACAGTTTGAAGTGTTATTGTGCCAGACTTATTGCAGCACCAGTACATCCCCTAAAACCACTAAAATATTGCTTTATCTTTGTTATTAGGGTTAATACTGATAAATAACTTTTCGACAACTGACAGTTACAACCTAATACCATATTATTACTCACATGTGAGCAAATATGCAATATGTGAATTAATAGAAGGCCTCTTAACATCAACAAAACATGTACTTTCAACCGCCAAAATTTTTGCTGACTCTCTGAGTTGTTGTCTTAAATTTTTCTCCAGTGGGGAACTAATTTTTCTGATTTTTCCAACATTGCATGAATACAGACGAACTCTTGTTGGCCGAGTTGCATTTTGGGTAATGTAGGCAGCCTGATTTGACGAGGAAGTGGATGTGTGGAATTAAAAAGACAAATTCTTTAGTTCCCCTACATCAATTTTGTTATGCATACAGAAGAATTGTTAGAAATATGTACTTTAAATATTGAAAGTAAAAGAACATGTTCTGCAAAAACTGGCCACTTAGAGTGACATATTTTGTATATTATATTATTTGTTTTTTATTACTGTTGCAATAATGTGTAAGTAGTATTTTACCACTGTAGTTGTTGGAAGAAGTGCTAAACTTAAATTTATGTCCTATCAGGAGGTTTAATCTGTCACAATGCATCATATTTTATACACAACCACATGTTTTGTTTTGTTTGTAAAATCTCTCAGTGCTAACTTCAGCTGTCAGACAAATGTAGTGGAGTATTTGTTTAAATTAGCATGAAAAAAAGGTCCTTAGTTTTTGTACTTGTGTTTCTTTTTCTCGTTTTTGTTGCTGTTACACTTTATGCGATCCTTATGTACACGCTGCTTCCAACCAAATGCATTTTAATGACAAACACACTAATGTTACCTGAAATGACATGTGCTATAATAAATAATATTTCCTGTGCTTGCATCAAGAGGATTTCTTTCACTCGGTTTGCTGACCTGCAGAGCTGAATGGATGCAGCTCTCTCTCTCTCTCTCTCTCTCTCTCTCTCTCTCTCTCTCTCTCTCGTACACGTGTCTTTCTAGAGAAATCTGACTAGATGACCTCCTGCTCTAAGCTCCTTACTCACAATGTGCTCTGGGAACGGAGCCACGCTGGCTCGTCATCGGACTTTACTGCTGCATGTTACAGAAGAAGAGCTGCAAAGCGAACAAGCACGCACACATACACACAGAATAATCCATCCACACCATTAACATATCATTGATCCACTGCAGAACACTAAATTTCACATACATGCGTGTAAACACCATTTCACACACACTGAAACAATATGGTGAGGACAGACTTAGGAGCCAGTGACATCCTCAACATACTGATTCACACATTCAAAGAGAGATTTATTCTACACAGAGAGCTCTAACCTCCAACCATCTCTCCGCCTGTCAAAAGCTGTTGCTGGGCAACAAGCCATGCACCTTAGGAGCCCTCCAACTGAACAAAGAAAGTGCTGTCCATGGCATGAACATTACTTCCTGCTAACAATCCACAATGCAAAAATGATATTTGTATGACTCAACAGCTGTCAGAGATGACGCAAAATGATGATGATGTCATCTGAATTCTCACTGTGGAGTAAACTATTGCCTGTCTGTTGATTTCATACATGACGTTTGTTCTTAAGCAGTTTTTACAACAGCAGCAAAACTTATGATGAAACACATGAAACACAGCTTGATGGAAATTTTACAGTAACACCAGTCCACTGTAACCATACTGTACCTAAGTGTCAGGTCAACCTCAGTGTTGATTTGACAGTTGTGCTTTGAGCTAAATGCTAACATCAGAATGCTAACATGCATGTTTTACCACCACGTGGCTACACTGCAGTGAGTTATTTATGATAATTTGGTACTTTAAGTTTGCAGTATTGGTGGTGGAAGCAAACTAATCTGTCCACACACTATCAAACTCTTTATTTTCCTCTGAGACTTTTCCTCTTTTGGATTTGGAATCCACAGCTAGCTTAGCTAAGGAGAGTCAAGACCAGCCAAGACCAGCCACTGCTACTGAGGATCAGCAAAGTTTAGAGGCAAAGGCGCCAGGCCGTAGACATATGATGCACATTGAAGTTGATGAAATGTGAAAACTTTTTAAAGTCAGTGTATTTGCTAAACATTTTTACAATTGGAGATTGTAAAAATCACTTTAGGCCTACAACAACAATACATAAGAATTCATTCATTCATTTCATTTTCCGTAACTGCTTATCCTGTTGGGGGGGCTGGAGCCTATCTCAGCTGACACGGGGCGAGAGGTGGGGTACACCCTGGACAGGTCACCAGACTATCACAGGCTGACACATAGAGACAGACAACCATTCACACTCACATTCACACCAATATAGCGATACCAATTAACCTGCATGTCTTTGGACTGTGGGAGGAAGCCGAAGAACAGGCTGGTTCGAACCAGACATCCTCTCGCTGTGAGGCGACAATGCTAACCCCTTTTGTCAAGGCCACGTGGAGCCACTCGAGAGGGGCTAAAGAGCTCTGGCGCCACAGGTTACCACCCTGGGTTTATCATGCTATATCTGCTAACTAGTACTAAACACAAAGTACAGCTGCAGCTGATGCTAATGTCATCAGTTTCTGCAGATATCTAGTCATCAACAAAAGGAGATTTTTACCTGATGGTGGCGCAAGATTGAAAATGAGGGGATCACCAAAGTCAGCAAGATACACCCTCTAGTCATACATGTATTTTTCTATACAGTAATTGTTCCGTAAAATGAAGTAGGAGATGGTTTAATACAGTGGTTCCAAACTGAAAGCTTTAAGGGTCCTGAGAACAATAATGTGTATGTATACCATAATACTGCCCAACCCTACTGGGGACCAGGCATGTCTTTACAAAATGTCACAACAATCTATACAGTAGTTTCAGAGATATTTCAGTTTGTACCAAAATGGTGCCTAAAAACCTTTAAGACATCAGCCGGCAGATATGAAATGAAGTCTTGACATGGATTTTTAATTATAAAGCTGTGAAATTCTTGTTAACCAGAATGTGTATTTTCCTGTAAACAGAGGAGCAACAATCTTTGTGACCACAGGATGGGGTCAGGAAATTCTTTTCTTTTCTTCTCTTGACATACACTATGATATTTTGTTAGAAAATTGCAAACACCGAATGAAAACATTCGCTGCAATATGAATAAGGACTGTGTGTGTGTGTGTGTGTGTGTGCATTTGTGTGTGTGTGTAGTCTCACCTTGTGGCTAGTTTATGGTTGATGGCTCCACTGTCTGTGATGACTTCACTCAGACGCAGCTCCAGGTGCACTTTTCCCTGCAGTACACAAACACACATATAAACACTCTTTACGCACACACTTTTGAACTTACATGTTTAAAGTTGTGCAGAGTGCTCATGAACACTCCAGCGTCTCTATAACACCTGCGTCCACCACACAGCCGAGGTGCCCAGTGACAGGGGGACGGTCACTGCCCAACGAAAACCATGCATTCATCAATTCATTTGTGTTTATGTGAAATAGAGTTGGCTTACGACAACAACACTGAGCAACTCAATCCAATCTAAAAAAAACTTTTAGGCTGTTTTAGGTTCAGGGTCAATCCTTCTGTCACTATAAATACTTCAGTGGGTTCAACCATGTGTCAACTAATAAAAACGTAAAACTTCAAATTGAAAACACATTATTCACTAGATCTTGACTGATTAGTGGTTAAAAAAATGAATCACAGGCTATTTTGATAATTGATTATTTGTTTCAGTCATTTTTCAAGCAAAAATGTCAAACATTTGCTGGTTCTAGCTTCTTAAATGTGAGAATTTGCTGCTTATCTTTGACATTTATGACAAAAAACAAAGAGTCCTTGGGCTTTGGACTGTTGGACAAGGGAAGTAATTTGCAGACGTCAGTTTAGGCTCTGCAAAACTGTGACGAGCAATTTTTGACATTTTAATGGACTCAATAATGAGTTGATTGATAGCAAAAATCATCAACAGATTATTCGATAACAGAAATGATTGTCTGTTGCAGCCCTATTATTCACCAAACTTGGAGATACATGGTTTTTATTGGGCCATGTACATATAACGAGGTCAATAATACAGCAGTAATATGTGTAACAAAGTCAAATATGCATTAGTATTATGAAGTATAACTACACAAAATTTGTTTAGATGTTATTCCCTGACACGCTCAGGCCTCCACAGTCAATATGTGGAACCTTTGATACTCAGTTTCTGTACCCCTACATTCATCTTTGGGGGTACCCCACCTATAAAGGGGTGTCTCCCGCCTTATCTCGCCCTTTTGCTGTTGTACTCCATGCAAGAGGGGCTCAAGTTAATATGGTTGTAACTGACAGGGGATTTTGTTTTTACCTCTTACTGTCAGGAATAAACAAAAATCGCCTACAAAGACATCCAAGGTCTGGGACTCTCCATATCACCGGAGTCCACCGGTTGCACAGAGTCCAGCTGCTTTGCTCTCAGATTAAACTGCCACCTTTTGAACTTTCCCAGCACTGCTAAAAAATCCTGTGCACTGTCTATACCAAATGAGGCTGGAAATGATTCAAACAGTTTTTCAGAAAAGGCCTGATCCATAAATGGTAAGCATGAGCCAAAAATACAATCATAAACAACATTCTTCTTTAAAAAAAAAAATCCCTGCACAAAACACACAACCGTGAAGAGAGTGGCATTCCTCCACCAACAGAGACACTGTATATGTAAATAGCTGTGAGCCTGAACGTCATGCTGAAGTTATTTTCCCTCTGAAGTGATTGGATTAATGACATAATGACAGTGTAGTGGTGCAGCTGTCTCGAAAAGCTTCATTAATTAGCAGCATCAGTATGCAAACTCACAGGCGTCGCTCTTTCTGGCCGATTCAGGCAGAGGGAACAAACACACGCACTTACACATGTGCGCACAGGCCAAACAATGTGTCCTCTATTGAAAAGAGAGAAGAGAGACACTCTATCTTCCTACTTCATTTGATCCGTCTCCCTTGCTTTCTCTCTTTTCTCTCATTCTCTCACACATCCTTCCTCTCCCCGGCTCCCCGGATGAATGTGTCTCTGTTTCAGATCGCTGCTCCAGGGCGACACACACCCATCTGTCTGCAGATGTTACTGTTCACTGTGTATCTGACTGTGTGTGTGTGTGTGTAGTACTATGAGCTGGGTGTGTGCGTGCATGCGTGTGTGTAACCATGCGTGTGGGTGAGTGAGGCCGCTGAATACTGAATAGTAGAAAATGTAGCACATGTGTTTAATAAGCATGTAGGACAAGCGAGGGAAAGTGACACGGCTCCAGGCCTGATTACTAGAAGAAAAATAAATAACTTTTCCCTGTTTTAATGGCAAATCGTAGGTCAACTATTCATATGTGTGCAAATTTAAATGTACTATTTAGCTTGTTTACAACTTGAATACACCATGAGAGCTGGCAGCTGTCAATCAGACACAGCATGAACAGCAGAAGACGGAAACGTGTGTTTTTCTCAGTGACTCCAGCATTTCTGTTGTTCCTTATGACTGGATTAATGTTTGGATATGTATCTGATTTACACAGACAATAAGTCAACTGTAACAAAGCAGAATAAAGTGCAAACAGTGGGCCTCAATCACCAATATCTACCAAAGTTTTTTCTTATGTAGAAAAGTCGTAAGAAAAGTTCATGTCAGACTCCTGATGTGTTCTTAAATCGCAGAATTGTTACCACCTGTCCTCAGAACGATGAATGCCATTGTCCTTGTAAGTTTATTATTTCTTGACTTGTTTATAAACATATTTCTCCCCCTTTTTTCTTTTTTCTCTGCGCTGTTCATTCATTTTTCTGTAACCACGTATCCTGTTGGGGGTCACAGGGGTGCTGGAGCCTATCCCAGCTGACACTGAGCGAGGGGTGGGGTACACCCTGGACAGGTCACCAGACTATCACAGGGCTGACACATAGAGACAGACAACCATTCACGCTCAAGGCCAATTTTAGAGTCACCAGTTAACCTGCATGTCTTTGGACTGTGGGAGGAAGCCGGAGTACCCGGAGAAAACCCACGCTGACACAGAATGCAAACTCCACAGAAGGGCTCCCCCACCTTGGGTTCAAACCAGGAACCTTGTTGCTGTGAGGCGACAATGCTAACCACTGCACTATTGCATGTTTTTCACTGGATTATTCTTTACTGACTGCTCAGTGTGCTTTCTTGTGTCATTTATCTTTTGTTGTATTTTTATGTGTAACGTTAGTTAGTTCTTTTTAGTGTCTTTTCTTTTGACCTGTCCTGACACCTTTCTTATTTTTTCTTTTTCAAAAATTGGATTTTATACAGTTTTATGTGTGCGCAAATTAAAAAAAAAATAAAATAGAATAAAATAAATAAAATTAAATAAAACTAAATAAAATAAAATAAAATAAAATTAAATTAAATTAAATTAAATTAAATTAAATTAATAAGTTGAAAGCATGTGCCAGTTAATATCAGCATAGGTAAATACATTTGTTTTAAAAGACCATAAGATTTTTGTATAATAACGACAATAATTATCAAAAAATATTATAAATGCTAAAAAAAAATACTATTCTAATACAAATCCCATAATAATATACAACTTTGGAATTGAAGAAAACACAATTATTTTGCACAAACATGTCCGCACGCAAGTGTGCTCCTCAGTATTCATAGATTCTTTTCTTACCTAATAAGAAATCCTAAATAAGAAAACACTGGCGAGCGTCAGAATCTTAATGAAAACTGCGTAAGTTACTTTTAAGAAGGAACTTCTTCTTAAGATGGGTTGATGAATGAGGCCCATTGAGATAAAATGCCACACACTTAGAAATAGGAACTGCTTCTCTTTCTGCTTACATTCTTGACTGTGCTTGAGTATGAGGATGTATTACATGTATGAACGCACACTTCCAGTGCTTGCATGCTCTGGACTGTGTATCATAGTGCATTGAGATTTATTATCAACTGTAAGCCCCCTAACTCATCAGTGTATCCTGTACGCTCGGGTTGGGTGGCTGTCTTTAAAATGTTTCATTAGCATTCTCTTAGGTTCGTTGACTTAGGTTAGCATACTCAGAGTCTTCATTTAAAAAACACCTCAGACATATTTTTACAGGAAGTCGTTTTTACAGTAAATCTCAAGCTTCTGTCCCGGTTATAAAGGTTAAATAAAAAATAAATGCAAGCAAAACACTTGATTTCAGTCAGGACTGTCTCTCAACATTTGCTCTGATCTGCTTTTACCTCCATCACACAGGAGCCACGAATATATTCCTGTAACATCCAGTGATATCCTATCATTATCCTCAACAGCAAATCTAACCCAAACATACACTTTACTTCTCTATCACAGTCAGCCGTTACTCTCTCACGACAAGTCAGAATGTGGGAAATATAGTGATTCTGATAAAAGCTGCGTTACCAGCTGAGCTGTGACGGAGGTGAACAAATGGGATGTGCAGTAAACACGGAGAGCCAGGTGACTTTGACCCTGCAGGCTCAGATGTTTCAGGTGCACACACGCTGTGTTTGTTTGGGTTCTGCCCTGCTTCGAACATTAACATGCAGACACACTTTCACACATCGATGCAAAGACTGTATGCAGGCCGGGTGTCTCAGGCTGGGCGTCGTTTGGAACCAAAACATTGTGTTTTTCATACCTTTATTTAAGGAATATTTAAGGTATACTTATATATGCCTGCTGCTAACATTAGCTAACACTCATACTGAAACAAATTTCGCTTTGGAGTGGTGAATTTACAGCTCATACTAAAATGTATCCAGCTCTGAGAGTATCATGTGGTTTCTGTGGAGAAGCTGAGAAACAAAACAACTGGAGGGTCTATAGGAGATGAAGAAAAGATAGAGAGAGAGCTTTGTTTTTTATAGTGTGTGAGTGTGTGTGTCTGAATGTGTGTTTTCTCTCTGTACTGACCTGCACTTCTGAGTCAGCGCTGACAGGTTGAAGCTGGAACCAGGTGTCTTTGCCGTGATACTTCTGCAGGTCCTCTTTCTTCACTGCAACCTTGCCTGCACACACACACACACACACACACACACACACACACACACACATTAACACACAAAGACGAATGAGCTCAAAACATAGCTCACTTTCCTAAAAAAAAAATGACCTACGTGTTCAGATTCGAGTTGCGACAAACACTCAACGAACACCCACACACCTGCTCACATGCTGTCAATCCACGCACGTATCTCTCCTCTTAATGCATGTAGGCACCTGGTGCAGAGATACTCACACTAAGTGTGCTGTCAGTGGCCTGGAAACGACACTGCCATTTCTACACTGAAACTAACAACCTGCTTTTCTGTTGACAACACCCACACACACACCCAGGCGCACACACACAGACTCTAACAGAAGCTGGTGATGAGACAAATCACACCTCGAGAAAGATTTTTCAGTTTGTGGTCGGTGGTCACACACACACAAATACAAACCCACTGATATGCGCGCTGACACACCCAATGACACTGACAGAAACATCCGCCCTCACACAAACAGGCCTTTGTAGTGCGGAAAGTGTAGGGCTACTCTGTCAAATGCCCTTACAGGAATGAATCAACATTTTGCATGTGAGGCGTTCTTGCTGAGGGTGTGAGGAGAAGATCTGCATCACTCTCATGACCGCCTGTTTAATATGAAGCTACAGCCAGCAGACGAATGGCTTAGAGTGACATCTACCCTGGCTCTGTCTACAGGCAACAAAATCTATATCTCACCTCTAAAACCTCCCTAATTAAAACATCTTGTTTGTAATTATACCAGTGGTTGTTCTGATCCTCAGGTTTGATTGGCTGAGTGATTTTATTTGTAATCTGTAACTGATAAATGCACACCTGTGACCGCAGCTCATTAAAATATATTAATGTTAAATATTTCAAGATATGAAATATTAATACCATTTAAAAATGTTATAGATGTAAATATTTAATGACATTAAACATTAATATTTAACAGTGTTATCACTCAGCAGACACATGGTTTCGTAGAATAATTTAAGAGCTGCCACAAACAGTTATTTTCAATATCAGTTACTACCAGCAGCAGTATTCTGCACATGAGAAATTTCAGAACATGATTTTCGTAACATCAATAAATTTTAGCATCTATAGATAGTCTGCATGTGAGGTGTTTAAGAGACCCTAGGATTACACCAACATTACTTGCTACCAAGTATTTATTTATCATTTATCATTTCTCCTGATTATTGTTTTGAGAGAGGGGCAGGTAAAATAAGATTGTTTTCTTCTCCCTGCCTCTTTTCAGCCATGGAATATGATTTAGAGTTGTTGTTATTTTTACTGGGAATTTGATTGCTGTGCATGGCCATGAGCAGAACAAATAAAAAATTAGGGCTGCAACGAACAATTATTTTCATTGTCGACTAATCTGTCGATAATTTCTTCGATTAGTCGACTAATCATTTTATCGAAAAATGTGCTAAAATGTTGAAAAATGTCAGTCTGTCTCTCCCAAACCCCAAAATTATGTCATCTAAAGTCTTGTTTCGTACTCACGCCAAAGGGTTTTAGTTCACCATCATGGGAGAGTGTGTAAAGCTGCCAATATCTGAACGTAAGAAGCTGCAATAAGAGTACTTTTCTATGAAAAATGACTCAAACCGATTAGTCGACTACTAAAATAGTCACCGATTATTTTAATAGTCAATTAGTCATCGATTAGTTGACTAATCGTTGCAGCCCTATAAAAAATACATAAATAAAACATTTTTAAAAATTGTGTGAAACCCCTTCTTCTCCCTCTACGCCTGAATTATTTGAATTTTCTAAATAAAGTTGGGAGGAAAAAAATTGTTCTGTTTTTCCAGCTGATTAGATGCTTCACAGTCAGCAGAAACCATTTTGCCTGAGTCAAAAAAGTTGTACTCTGATTAAATGCTAATATTAAATAAGTAATGTGTCTATTTCAACTGGACTGAAATAATACTGTCTGTGTAACTGCACCTAGTGATATTTAACACAGAAATACAAGAGCCAGTAAATTCTCAACATTTTTCCTTGATTACAGACTCAACTGATTCATCAGTTATTAAAGCTGTTGTTTTATTTCTGTCAATCATGTTATTAGAAACTGCATTTATGGCTGGTTTATTTCCTGACATTGTTTTTATCACTTAAGATTAAAATCAAGTTTAAATCTAAGTTAGACCTGCGGTAATTTTGACTGGCTGTTGTTGATTGTTTAAAAATAACTCTGTCGCTACAGTTTTTGAACATTCAACTTTTATAACACAACAGAGTGCTGCCGCTGCTGTTTCATAAAAGTGACAAGCCACCTGACGTGGTGCTTTAACTGCTGTAAAGTCACAGTAAGGCCTGGAACACGAGGCTTATTTCTCCGTCCAAACACTCATCATGAAATAAGGAAGTCATGATTCATTTTTTAATCTGGGTTACAAGTACCAAGGAGCTGCTCACTCACCAATACTGGAGTCCCTCCTGAAGACGTCCCTGTCGAAGATGTAGAAGGAGAGGTGTCTGAAGCTACGTGGGATCTCGCAGTAGAAGTCCTCACCGTAGAACGGACTGCAGGTGAGAGGAGACACGAGGCAAACGGTGATTAGAGGTTCCTCTCATCTGATTGAACGTGTGTCACCACAAAACAGAAGTGTAGTTCTAAATATTTAGTTCACTAAGGATGAGAAAAGCCTCCCAGTGTCACGCTCTCATGCTTTAAGATATCCATCAACTGACTGACTGATTGATTGATTGATTGATTGATTGATTGATTGACTGCTTAATCCATAAACTATTCCTGCTTCTACCATAATGATTTTCAGTGTTGTCTGACTGTGTGTGTCTTGGTTGCATATCTAAACCTTCGTGCAAACATCACAGACAAAGATCTTTTATCATTCTTACATGAAGATGACTAATTGTGTTGCTTGGGCAGACATAAAATAAAGATCATATACATTTACATCCTGCTTCGAGTCACGTGGACGCTCCAGCTTGTTTGCCTACAACAACAGGCCTGTTTGTGACCACTGGCTGGAAGGTACATCAACTGTCAGTCTCTGCCTTACCTAAACGACAACCATGGATAAATGACTATAATGAGAATCTCGTGAGCTGAGCCCTGAGGGCTGCTGCTAACAATTACTGGCTTCTTCTGTAACTCAGCAGACATACAGATACACAGAGGGGTGGGTGAATGGATAGGCACCCAGAGGCATAACTGCGTTTATAAACAATCCTACAAATACAGGATCTTTAAATAAATGTAATTCAATTTGGTGAACTCCGTGTGCAGGAAGGATCTCGGAACTTGTTTCCTCAACAGCCAGACAAAGAATGTGACAGCTCAGGGCTGTGTTAATAAAAGTGGGAAGGAATCATGTTTTCAGCTATCTTTAAATGTTCTTTATGCAAAATCAAAAGCATTAATACAGCAACAAAACACTATTTGCTATGTGAATGTACAAAGGAGTAATGGAGACCTGAGCAGACAATAAAGTCACGCTACCATTGTGTGTGTTGTAATCCGAGCTTCTCTGTGTTTTTTTTTTGTGGTAATTTGGTCTGGCCGTGCGTGCATGTGTGAATTCCACTGGTTAGCTCATCGCCACCACAATGCACTGCGCTCATACGGCGGTTACCACTGATATCAGCAATGCATGTCTTTTTAGGTGTGTTTTTTTTACATACTGTGCAACTAATTGCCCTCTAAGGACAAAATAAAGATGAAGTTGAGGTTGGAGTTGAAAGAACTAGTGGCATTGAAGGTCGCCTGTTGTGTCGCCTCACATCGGCTATGTCCCAGCCAAAAAGTTGCACCTGAATGCACCACAAAGACAACAGCCAACAGGTTACTAGCATGTAGCTCAGCACCTATGTGACAGCAAATAACTCCCCACACCAGCAGGTGGTGGTAGTCTTTATCCGTCATTCAAAAGGGGAAACCAGAAGACCAAAAGGATGGAATCAAGATGCTAGTTAACCAGTTAGCACATTAACAACACACTCTAATGTTGCCACAACAAATGACATTTACTGTGCGCTAGCAAACAATAACGCAAACAATTATGAACCATTTCAGCTAAAGAGCACCCTTTTGACTTACACCATTTGTTTACTTTCCTCACTTCTGTTTCTCTTCTCGTGCACTGAGCTTAACAGCCAGTCAGAGTGATTTCCTTCACCAACGGCCTACGCTGTCTCTGATGCAAATTCAGCATGCTGAATCTGCCAAAATACAGCCAACGAGGGCCGACGAATACCAACAGTGCGGGACACATCACAAATACTAGGGCAACAGATGCTCACCACCAGCCCGACGTCAGCTGTGTGTTTGTAAAAGCACTCATCAATACAGAGTTCTTCTGTGTCCAAAAAGTAGGAAATTTGAATGCATAGAAAATATATTTTCATGCAACAGACCAAGCTAATAAAGAGAAAATTGTTTTATCTTTAAATACTATCAAAGGTCAACAGCATCACTTCATTAACTGTAAAATCAGGGAGGCACCGTACATGAAAACATTTCTTTAATATGAGCCTTAAGTTTTGGGTGAAAAGAAAGTGTTTATAATTTGACTTTCATGACAGCACCTTTCTCTATACACAAACTGAAAAAATGACAAACAAAAGGGTGGAGGTGGCGCCGGTATACCAAAGGGACTTCTCGATAATCTTGGTCCTGAAGACCTCCTCTTGGTCCAGGTTGACGGTGCAGTAGCAGTCCCTCATCTTGTTTGGCCCCGGGTACGGAGGGATGTTTTTTGCTTCTCCTGCACAAAGCAAAAGGGAGGAGAGAGAGTGAGCGGTTAGAATTTAGAAACGCTGTTGTAAGCAATGACAATGTGTTTATTCAGGCACACTGCTGTGAGTGATTACTTATTTAAGAACGCTGAAAGCACGCAAAGTTTAAAAGGAACTGGTATTATGTAAGTTCACACCTGTTTTAGCTTTGAATAATCTGACTGCACGTATAATGAGCTTAGCTCTGCCATGACTACTTTTACACAGGACATACAAATATTAAGCCATGCTGTCTGGCACACCTCAAATAACATTAAAAATGACGTGTGTGTGTGTTGTGTTGTGTGTGGTTTCAGATCTGTGAATGAAAGAATCTGCGTAGGACATTTCCTGAGTCCTGCTGAAGCTCAATCTGTTCATCAAACATGTGTGACAAGACAACACTCCCTTTCACAAGAATGTGGTCCAACCACCCACTGAGACACACACACACACACACAAACCACAAAGGTGGTGCTCCAGTCCCTCAGGAGCAATACACTCTCCTTTATAAAGCTGTGTATCCTCGCTCATCACTGCTGTGTTCACTTGTTCTGTTTCTCTTCACCCTGAGGACCCAGAGGACTCTGTCGTCTATAGTTACACGTGTGTTTGTGCAACATTGTCATAGCTTGGTCCGATAACACTCCCTTATCTGCACATAATTTCAATCTGCAATAAGAGTGTCAAATGGCCATTTATGAAATAGTGGCTTATCTACACAGACGATAAATATAAAACCACGCTGAGACAGACACGGATGATTAAGTGGCTCTCTGTGGGGTTTGGAACACAACACTGTGTTATGACTGCTCCTCTCGGGGCTGATTCATGCAGTGTGTGGTTCATCACAAAACAATTCACAATAACAACATTCATTCACAAATTAAAAGGACACCTGAGCTGCAAGACACGACACACGCTCCACTGCTTCAATTTGTTGTTACAGAATCCGACTCTGTCTGTGTTTGTGTATGAGAGCAGGGCGATGACGTAAGTCTCCCTTATCTCTGTCTTTATCCCTTTACTTCCCACTGTTATTACATCTCCCTCCCGTCTCCTCTTCTCCTCCGACTCTCTCTCGTTTATGCCCCCACATTTATTTTATCTCTCCCTCCTGTAATCCTCCTCATTCACCTCTACTGCTCCCGAATTCCCTCCAATCTCTGTTTTCCTCCTGCTCTCATTCATGACCTGTGAGGTCCCTTGATTGGATTGCACCATCCAAGTCATCCTAGTAACCAAAACATCATGGGATTACCACAGCTTTCTCAGCTTTGTGTATTAGTGTGTGTGTGTTTAATGACTCAACTCGTGGCGTAAAAACAAATCTCTGTGCCAAAATCTGCGCCACTGGAAAGCGGAAAAAATACAATTCATATAAAATCTGTATATTTTAAGGCATCTACTTACATTTAACTACAAACAGTGCTTTATTAATAGTACTGCCGACCATTCTCACAATGTTCTTCAACTGATTAAGTGCATTTTTCCAGCACCCAGAGGTTCCAACTCATGCCGATACGGCAGGAAAATTAACTTGCAGAGACTTGAGATAAGTAATCCATCATAGTTAACATCTACTTGTCTTAACTTTTCTGTTTTTTCACTTTCACCTGTGTAGCAACACAGGTGAAAAGTTCTCTGCGTAGGTGGATACAAGTTCAACATCCATGAATTCAGACCAACTGATGATATTATTGAGCAATTTTATCTTGTCACGGATGTATCGGTATAAACATATAAGCCGGCAGATACATTAAGTAACAAAAAACCCCAGCAACACAGACATACCAAAGATATGTGACCTCATGCAGAGACAGCGACGTAATTCATAACCAGTGTCAGATTACATCATTTGTCCACCAGTCAGAGGTTTATTCTACAACTGTAAAGTGTCACACTTAGTGCGTATGTCAGACACAATACTTTATCACCAAACTAAAGGGATCCTTAAAAAAATATGTGCATGCAAACAGTTCGATGGAAGCACAAACAACCCAAAACAACCTTAAAATTATCGCAAAAAAGCTGTTACGCTTGACGGGGCAGAGACGTTTGTGTATCGACAAGAACAAAATGTGACAAAGTGCATGGAAACAGACTTAGCAAATAAATTAAAGCAGACATAAAGCATGTGACTTAAACATCTGCTGAAATGATAATACATCCTGAACCAATCCACTGTGTCTTCTGAACGCAGTGAGAACTAGAGACCATCTTGCAGAGTCAACGTTAATGTTTTTTTCACTTGCCTGTTTGGGAAGTGGGTCGAAAACCTAATTGTTTTTATTAACCCCTATACAAATTGTTTTATTTATTAGCAGTTATCTAATAGTCTCGCCACCAGACAATCAGAGATCTCCGCCTTCTGATAGCCTGGGGACAGTCCTTTCTAAAGTGTGTTTAACACATCAGAGAAAACGGCCGGCATCAAAGCAACGCCTCTTGCATTTTTGAAAAGGACACGCCCTCCCGGAAATGTGCGCTCCCCCTTTTCTCGTCTGCAAGGAAACAAACACACAGAGAGTTTGAAAATGGATGCCGAGAGATTTAACTCCATTTTATCAAACGTGTGCTCAGTCCACAAGATTGTGGAAATGAAGGTCTTACAACGACTTTGTTTAAAACTTTTAATGCAGTCGGACTATATTTACGAGCACAAGAGTTCAGCGAGCCACCGAAGGACCGCCCTGTGGATTTACTATTGGTTCTCCAACGTAGGGAGTTTTTTTAAACTCTGAATTTGTATCCACCCATCTAAACGCAAAATCAGGGAGAAAGACATCAGTCTTTAGTTAAGCAAAGCGTCTACAGACTGACTTGTGAGTCTAGTTATCTAATAACAACAAAAACTAAGGTTAACTGTAGGGAAAATTAACCAGTTTTATCCGCTTTCCACTGAGACTTGCAGCAAACTGCACAATGCATAGATGGAGTTTTGTCCACATGCCCTAATGCCACCCAGCTAAACTCCTGTTTGCACACGTCAGCTTATAAACTTTGTCTTTACCTGCTGCCATTTTCTTGTGTGCCTGATCTGTACTGCGCATGTGTACCAGAAATAAGAAGGAAGCGAGATAGCTCACTCCAAAGCTTCCTACATCGTCAGCTCCAGAAAAACAATGTGTTTAATTATTTTTTACCATTTTCCCATCAGGCAAATAAGTTGCTAGATTTACTAGCCCAACATGGCATTTTACTTGATCTGGGCAATCAGGCAATCCTTACTCTTCAGACCACAGACTGTATAATAAATATGGATAACTCAACAACAAACCTCTTGATGGCTGGCTGCAGTACGAGTCATAAACCCCGCCCCAACTAAAATATCAAAATACACGTCAAATTTTTTTTTCCCAAAGATGCTTTCATTTTGGGAAGTTCTTATCACGCTGATGTATGTTCAGGTGTTCATTTTTCTGATAGGTTTAGTTTTATTTAGTTATTTGACGCTATCAAAAAGGGGTTGATGTCATGATTGACAGCTTTGTATGCTAATCAGTGTACTTGTGATCAATGGTGCTGCTTGGAACTAGTCGGATGAGTGTATGGGCAGGAAGTCAAGACTGCAACCATCGGCTCTACCTTGACTCTGGCTCCAAATGACGCCACCAGTGCTGAATGGCGACAGCCAAATCCGGATATTTTGGCTTCATTTTTGTACAGGGAGAGGAAGTGGAGAAGCTTCGTCCATCTTTACATACAGTCATTAGTTGAGCCCTGCACACCAGCTATGATTCAGCTATCCGTGACTTAAAACAAATGTGGTCCAGGGCCATAAAGTCGGGGGGTCAATGGCCTCTTCCCTACTTCCTGTGCCCCCACTTCTAGCATACCTGTATGCACAGTTGTGACGCGATCACATTGACAAAATCTTTCCACACACAGACAGACAGACAGACATATAAACATCTGGCGAAATACTCCAAAGCTTCTGTTACCATAGGTGTCTCCAGGGCCACATTTACCATGATGACACACACACACACTCACAGGGTGAAAACAATACCAGTCCTGTGTGGCTGGTAATAAATTAATATCAACACTCCATCTAACTCCGGGTAAGATGGCGAAAAAGTCAACAAAATGTCAATAACAAGGAGCGTGAATGAGATTACTGTCTGTAATGTAATTTCAAATTGTTGCTCAACACTGTGTGAGCATGTGAACGCATCACCTGGAAACTCTGCTTCTGACAACATCATTTTGACTAACGATGCAATCTGTAATTATTAGGCTAAAATTCTCAAAACCACCAGTGATGTATCATAAGCAGCGTCGGCCTCGTTGTTACCACGGTTACAGATACAGAGTGACATCTTGCAGCTTCCTGTTCAGGGCAGAAGGAAGTACTGGACAGTTGTCTTTCTGGATGAGTTGATAAGCAGCAGTTTGTCGGTTCAAGGGAAGGTTATCACAACAGTGACGGCGAAGTATACAAGTTTTGCATATTTTTGTTTGTTGATGGAGAGTGAGTCTGCCATTCAACACGTCATTATAAAACCAGAATGTGTAATCCTCTGTCTCAGCACGGCTGTGTTTCTCTGTTGCTTTCTTTTAATCCTGGTTCTTGAGTTGTCATTTTCTTCTTTTCTTTTCTGTCTGAACCCCCCTTACTTGGCTTTTCATGTATGTGGGGCTTGTGTTGCATTGTCACTTTTGTTTTCCTTTTCAAAATTAGCTTTAACCTGATTTCACTTTTCTCTATTTCTGGTTGCTTCCCCTTTTTTTTCATCTCTCTCTTTCTTTTACTTTCTTCAGAAGGGGGGGGCGTGTTTTCTCTCCTCAAGATTAAAAAAAAAGGCAGAAAATAAAAAACAACAACAACAGCAGCTTTCGCTTTTCATCAAGCATCACTGCAGCTGCCCTTGGAGAATATCTTGCCCTAGTATCTGAGCAAAAACACCCAGTGCAAAGACACACTCTTGGCACGTGTGTGTGTGTGCAAGCACCGCAGTGGTGTGCACACAAAACATGGGGGCGTTGAGCAGAGCTGCGGGGAAATAATGATGACAGGAACACCCCAAAGAGGGCGAGAGTGAACGGGAGCACAATGACACATCAAAAAAGGTCGACTCCCTGCCTCATTCCTGCGGAGGAAAGTGAAGAAAAAGGGGGCAAAGACGGCAGAAATGAGGAAGCTCAAGTGATTGAAGCAATGTAATGGATGCGGTGAATGTGTGGCTTTGTTCCTCTTCCTCCTCTGTTGACTGGTTTCAGTCGGCCACGCTCGTGTGTACAGTTACAGACGCGCCGCTCCAATCGTTATTCTAATCTCCTCTGACATGAACACATTCGAGGATACACAGGCGTGAATGCTTTCAGTGGCTGTGTGCTCAACTAGCAGGCCTGGGAAACACAGGCTTTAAGGAAAGGGGGGGGGGGGGGGGTGTTAGTGAGAAAAATACAAGCAGTGTACTCAATCAAGGGTGAGAGAGGAGGAAGACTGCAGAAAGAGAGACGGAGAGAGAGAGAAGTCAGTCAGATAGAAAACTGGAGAGCGGTTAGCTTTGGAGAAAGCTACAACAGGAAATGAGATGAGGAGAAAGGAATTTCGACTGGATCCAAGATGTAGTTTAAAAGCAGTGAACAACCCAGTTACCCCTGAGTGTGTGTTTGTGACTGTGTGTGTGTGTGTGTGTGTGTGTGTGTGTGTGTGTGTGTGTGTGGGAGTGTAAGTCAGACAGAGAGAGAGAGAGAGAAAGAGAGAGAGAGAGAGAGAAAGAGAGAGAGAGAGAGACATCGTGAGAATGGAAAGAAGGACTGAAACTTGTAAGACGACAATTTATTATCCCACAGTTAATACTCAGTTCCTTTGACGGTCATAAGTAGAGAGTTGAAACAAGAACTGAAACAAAGTCATTAGTGTCTTTCTGAAAATGACTAAACATAAAAACACACAGATGCCTACTCTGCGGATATTCACAGCTGTGGCTTTGATTCCACAGTAAAATATCACTGTATCATTGAAACTCGGTCTGTGACTTGCATTTAGTTTCATTATCAGTCAATTCCTTACTCATTCACAACACTCACTGAAAATCTTCCTATCCCATTGTCCGATCTTTAAGGCTTTCTCCTGCAGTTAAGGATTGTACTTTCATAGCATTGGGGCAGATTAGATTATCAAGACTGATTAAACAAACAAGAAAACATCCTGGCTTTTAGCCCCAACTGTTAGCCAGACTCCAACACCTTGAATTCTACCCTTCCCACGATGCAGCTCTATAGCGTTATTTGCTAGGTCTCAACTGCCTACATCTTTCAAACCTACAAACAGATTTGGACTGTGGGGAAATTTTGGCGTAGTGGCCACAGTCAGAATTGCAGATTTTGTGCACCCAGTGGCTCAAATACAAAAAACGGCTGTGAAATTAGTGACTAAACTTTTTATGAAAGTCACAAACTATTTAACATGAATTTCTATTTTGTCAAAATGAGCCATTAGGTCCGACAAAAATGTGACATTTTGGAAAAGCCAAATCAGTAAGTGAAAACTAATGCTATATGTGGGCCCCAAAGTGCTCAAGCTTCAGCGTCATCAAAATGAATGGGGCGCCATCTTGAAAGGCAGTTTCCAGTCTGCTCACACTTCTTTTTGACTCCAAAACACCAATAGCCAATGTATTTACCAAGTGTGCCAAACTGAATGCACATTCTCTGCTTTACATCCACTCAGTGAAATTCTATACCACACTTTTTGCAAAAATGTATTGTAGTATTGCTTAACACTTCGTTTGAAATTCAGTAACACACTTTTACCAAAACTCTAAACACGGGTTTCCCAATTGCCTTTCCAGATCAACACATGTGCTGCCTGCTCAACACAACATCACATGTGGTGTGGAAAAAATTCTTATGGCCAGACCCACGAATTGGGCGAGATCTGGCCTATTTTTTCTGCCCCTTTTTTTCTAACCCAAATGTTTTTGTTTTCTTCTACTGCATTTTTGTTGTCTGAGGAGTGTTACTAAAACATTATGAGGGGAGGAAAAAACATTCACCCTTATTTAAATGGGTAGTGTGTTATGTTTGGAATATACATCACATATGCTTTACACATTTGGATACCTGTGTGTTGGTGTGTTTACTTCATGTTTGATAAAACTTTATATATAACTTATTATCTATAACTTTAAGGTATCGACCGAAATAACCCAGTACCAAGCAGTACTGAAATATTTCTTCAGTCAAATGATTTCTGCATTTGATCCTTTTTGCGCAGGGGTCTGATCCCAGACCATCCCGACTCCCCACAGGATCAAACTTTCTGTTGCTGCTGTCTCCAGAGCCGTTCTCCTCCCAGTAAATGGTCAGGTCCTTGTCTGCCCGGTTAGCACGAGCTAACACAGCAGCAGCAGCTAACATCCAACACTAAGCTATTAAATAGTCCCAAAAAACTCACAACAACAAAAAACGATACAGCTCTGTCATTAAACCCGTCAATAATTAAGTTAACATGAGGTGCTAACAGTTAGCCCTGCCACTGTGTGTGTATGGGTGGGCTCAACTGTCCCCGGTGTAGAACTCACACTCCTGCAGCAACAGCTACAACCCATACAGTCTGTGATGAAGTTGAGCGTGATGTGTTTGACAGAGTTGGCAGTTCAGCATGCTGAGGTACCACCTAAATGTTTAAAGTACGGCTATCCATGCCCTTCCATTCACATTATTAGTATCGAATGAAGAACTCCATTGGTATCTTTATCACTTTAAGAGTACTGATATTAATTTCTGAAATGGTACCATTAATGTGTAGTTGGTGCTTTGTGTGCTTTTTAGAATGATGGTTTGTGTGTACTGTATTCACATAGAAACTCAATTTTTCAGAGAGTTTGAGGAGTTTTTGCAAGAGATAATGTTTTCCTGGTTGGTGTAAGGTTTTGTGGTACGTGTGTAGAGTTTTTTTTTAAATGGCCTACAGTTTAAAATATAGTGCCTAAAGCAATCAGGAAAAAAAGTCTACCTATACCTCAATGCTCCATAACCCCAGTTTGTAACACAAACTTTCCATTAAGATTTGAAGACAAAGCCCAGATAACCTCTAATGACACCACCGGGTATGTTTTCAGACTATGTAAAGCTCTCTCCAGAGCCACATTATAAGAGCCAGTAGACTCTATACAGCAGTATACCCCATTACAAGTAAACTTTGTATAAACCCTGTGTAAAATTGTTGGATTACCCCTTTAAAGTAGCTCATGACAGCTAAAAAAAACACAAGCACTATGATTTAAAAAGCACAGCTGGAAGCAAATGTTTGTTTTGTGAATCAACTGCAGTAATCAAAATGAGCACTCGTCAAGAGGCCCGACTCGCAGACACCACTGAGAGGAAAATAAGCAACACCATGGCCAACAGGCTGCCACATTCACCTCCTTGAACTCTCACTTGCTCATCTTGGAACCCACTGGTAACCTCTAACCTTGCTTTCACCCTTTAAATTTCCTCTGTATTTTTTTCCTGTATTAAAGGTGGCTGCTTAAAGGTTTAGTCCTCTGTGGTTAGCGTGCATATTTGTCAGTGACGTCAGACGGTGACAAACTTTCAAAATTGCAGCAAACCACCACTGCATCATCATCTTCTCCCCCGCTCAAACATGTTCCAGACAATGACAGTTTTGTCAGAAGTAGCTTAAAGAGGCAGCTTCGGAGCTCTGAGGAGGGCAACTGCAGGACGTGGTAATAAATAACCAGCTGAATGTTTGATACAAAACACAGAGTTGGGTGGAGAATATGTAGCTTAAAGGTCAGATAGAAAAAATCCCGCCCTGTTTGACAACATGACATATATCACATAACACATAGTTAACAATGAATCTTCTTGTTTCGTATTTAATTTAAGCCACATTTACATTTCTGATACTGAGCAACAAACTGAAGCTCAAGGCACTACAGTTTCTAAGGTTGCACCATAACATTAAATGGTACGAGTTATGTGTGCATCATTTAGAAACATTTTTCCTAAATTCAGCCCGACATATTTAATGTCTTGAGAAAATTTGGGATCTTGACCACAATTTACAATAATGTTTTCTGGGTTTGAACAAATCTAGTCAGCACAAAATATATTTGTAACACTGGTAAGTGCTAGTGTCAATACTAGTCCTCTTATTTAACAGCTGGTTTGGTTATTAGCTGGTCACAGTAGCAGAAGCAACAACTGTCAAACCAATCTTAACAAAAAATGTTGGCACTGAACGTTTTTGCTAGCCAAAGATACGTTACATTTGCGCGTAATTATCTAATGGACATATTAGAGCTTTCAACAACACTGTGGTTAACGTTTGGTTAGATTTAGGCATAAAACCACTTGGTTATGGTTAGGAAAAGATCGTGTCTTGGCTTAAGTAAACCATTTGGGGGCACAATTCCGACAGGAAAAGCAGCAATGTCCTTGGAAAAACAACAGCTTTTTACGCCACTATCCCGGCAGGAAAAGCAGCCACAACTTCAAAAAACAACTGCTTTTCAGGCCACCATCTTGGGAGGAAAAGAAGTTATATCATGGTTTTAAAAAAAATTGCTTTTTGGGTCGGAATCTCGCAGGAAAAGCAGCAATGTCTTGGTACAAAACAGCTGCTTTTCATGCTACTATTCCTGCAGCAAAACCAGTGAGGTCTTGTTTTAAAAAAGCTGCTTTTCATGCCACTATCCCAGCAGAAAAAGCAGCCATGACTCTCACTCTCCACTCTCGGTTAAAAAAAACAACAACAAAAAAAACGCTTTTTGAGTCACAATCCCGGCAGGAAAGGTAGCTATGAGTTGCGACAAAACACTAAATTTTGGTGACTAAAAAGTTGCTTGGAAAACAGCAATGACGCGCAAAATCAACTGGGTTTTTTTGTTGACTGTGAACAGTCGTCTGCAGCATTATGACACTTTACAATGGTTGATATGATACATATAACACGTATAAGTTTAATTTATTTGTGGTTTGCAGAAAAGTGCAGCGCTAACATTTTTCCTCCGGCGACTGGGCTGCAACTGCTGACTGTATCAGCCATGTCACAAGTCGTCCACCAGCTGTGCTGAAGTTGTTGAGCAGCACGGGGAGGAACACTGTGTAAAGACATGGAGTTTTCAGTTAGAGACTGGCTGCACTCTACACCACAGTCTCTGTGATAAACCAGTGTTCAGTTACTGATCAAACTCGCTCTCCATCTAGTGTGTCCTGGAGCTAATGTTCAAACAGATTTGTTAGTCTCAATGGAAAACTTGAGTAAAACAAAAACACACAAACACACACACACAAAAGGGGCATATGCAGTGGAGTTATGCTGTATGGGGAAGATCAGCTTTAAAATCTGCTTTCATTTCAGAAAGCAAGCTCAGAGACTCGGTATGTTGGTTCAGGATGTGGTGTCATGGTGGAGTTAGACTGCACAGAGCTGGTTTCACAGCTTTAGACAGCTTGTGCGTCCTGGTCAGTTTCACCTCAACGCTTCCTCCGGCTTCCTCGTCCATTTACGACATTATCAGAATATGCTGTTTGTTTTTGTAAGACGTAAAATGAGAACAACTCTCCCCCACATACTCACAAACAGGCTTGGCACACACAATGGTGAGAAGATATGATATCTTTTGCAAGCACAGGAAAGGGAGAATAGGTTGGGTGCAAGTCGCTGTATGTGGCAAGCTGACATTGCTTGAGTTGCCAGAGGAGAGTAACACTGTTGCAAAACCTGATTTAATCAGCATATGTGGAGCCATTTGCCACAGACGTTTTTTAACCACTTTTTGTTGAAGCAATTCAGCTTTTACACAACACAGAAACAATATGGTAACTTTATTCTGACACTTTGAGTTTCTTTCTCTACTGAACACCAATGTAAATGTTCACATGCTCGTGTCATTGTCAGCAGGTAGAGGTCATCCCAGGGAGGGATCTTGTCGACTTCTCCCGCGGGGCATGTGAAGGACATCCTGAAGGAGTGGCGCTCTGGGTGCAGCCCTTTATTTACCCCTGCTGACCCTGCATGCTGGGCCTATATGGCGTTACTTCCCCATCTCGTGGAGGGCACATAATCGAGTGCACGGAGAGCTGCTGTACCCAACCCGGATTATTCCACCAGCCTAAAGCTGCCTGGACCGAAACACGGCCTGCATCTAAACAGTCAACAAACATGTTTACAGCAAACGACTTCCCAGAAAGTCGGCCTTCTAGGACAAAATGGAGAACTTGCCACATATATACATCAACGCCTATATGTACACATCAGGGGTGGTATGCAAGCCAGCCCCTCCCCCACACAACCTCTCATAATGCAATCATAGCCATCATCATTTGTCTTAGTAAATAAAACCTTCACCTAAATAAGAGCGTGAGTCCTCCACACAAACACGTAACATTCCTCCTCTCCCTCTCAGCGTCACTCCACTTCAATCTGGAGGGAGTTTGGGAACCTCTGTTGGACAGCTGTCAAGGGAGGGAGGGGGCTAACTTTTCCCTCCTGGACTCACCCAGCCCGAGTCATCCAACCTGAGCCGCTTGAATTGAGCCGCCCACTCCTGTTTGCTCAACCTCCAACGCTTCACCTCCTCTACACAATACGCAATCTAGTGTTTCTTCCAGTGTGGTCCACTCACACTATCGTCACTACATCCAAAATTAAACTTGCACTGTTGCGCCACAGTGCTGCAGTAACACTATAAACCCTCTGCAGTGCAGGTCGAGTACGAGGAGATCTGGTGCCAAGTTCAGTGGGGATCTACTCTCAGTGGCAATCCAATAACTTATATCCACAGCCACATCACCTGGTACCAGGCACACACTGAACTCTAGAAGGATCTAACCCTTTAATGTGGGATTGAAGGGCAAATTATAAACATACAGCACAAACTAATTCATTAAACAGTTAACTAATTCAGAGATGTCAGTCACTGACCTAACAGGGCACTGGGGTTTAAGCTTAGGCTGTAAAAATAACGGACTTAGCTACCATGACATCACCCATTAGTTTGTGGAATCCCGTTTTGAAGCCTCGAGTTCAGCATTTTAGCAATCGCCATCTTGTTTTTTTGGAGCCAGAGGTGACTATATCTGGGCAAGAGGCTGGCACTGTAGAGGAGTGAGGGGTGGATCTGACTGAGAAGCCGAAGACACCATCGGCAGACGCCTGTCACTCAACCCACCCTCAATGATGCCTGACTTTAAGCCTACATAAAATAAAGACCAGTGAGTTATGTAATTCACAGTTGTCACAAAGGGGGAAATTAGCTATGGAGACCAAAACTGTTTTTTTGTACCAGGCTGCAAACATGTTTATTTCTGCTGTTAAGCTGGCCATTTTAACACGGGGGTCTATGGGGACTGACTGGTTTCTGAGCAGGCTCAAGTAGCCGCTCAAAGACCTGCCTTTTTGGCACTTCCGTGTTGGCTTCATTTTCAGCCACAGAAACTGCCGCATGGGTTTAAAATGTTTATTAAATATTAACTAATTAGATGTAACTTATTTTTACACATTTAAACAAACCAATATATGGTTACCTCCATCAAAGAGGTTATGTTTTCGGTTCGGTTTGTTTGCCTTTCTTTGCCATCACCTCCACCAAGCAGTCCGGTTCAGGTCAGTTCAGTTTGTTACACGTAAGAACGCTTTTTTTTGTGTGTGCGTTCCCACTGTCAAACATTGTGCATGGTACCAAGAGAGACATTCAATTCCGTCCCTTTTTTTCATTTCGTTACCCCTCTGTTGAGACACCTAGCATCCTGATCCGATACTAAAAGGTGGAGCTAGAAACATTGCAGTCCATTGATTTGTCTAGGAGGAAGTGACACTCTTGCTCGACAAGGACTCAATGCACAATCTCACGATTTTTAAATATCCAATTGATTGTGACAGTGACTATAAACACTCCCACCTGTTCTTTTTTGTTATGAAATTTGTCACATGCCCTTGTTCCATGGACAATCAATGAGCTGATCACAAGTAAAGAGGAAATACAGCAGCTCTGGACGAAGCAGTGATGCAGCTATCACCACCTGGTAACAACCCTACCTACATTTAAGAGTGCTGTCCGCGGTGGAAAAGCAAAACAGATCTAGTGTTTAGGTACATGTCTATACTGGTTATGTGCAGTTCTAGGGGTACAATACAGAAAGTGTTTGGTAAAAACACGACTTTAGTCTGTTTGTTAGCAGCATTACAGAAAAACTAGGCTACTGGCCTGATTTTCATCACTTAAAGAAAGGGTGTAGCATGGACCAAGGAAGAACACATTGAAGTTTGGAGCAAACAAACTAACACAAATTATTTTTCACATTCGTTAACAGTGCGAGATTTGGCATTTGAACTTGGCGGCATAAATGAAATTCATTTGAAGTCCAGTAGATGGTGGTAAAGTTCAATAGAGATGAAACAAAGCCAATTGTAGGAATACAATGACTCCATATCACAACATTCACGAGTACCAGTAATCCTCAAACTTAATAAAGACGGCAGTCCTTATGGAGCACTTGGGAACTGTGGTTTAATGGGAGAACCGGCACAATTGTAGCACCACAAGGTGTAGCTATGGAAACATAAATACATATATATCATGCAGTTTATTATACTCAGACGTACTCCAAATGCAAACCGCCCACCATAAACTCCACCAGAGGTATCGAGAAAAAATAAATATGTCCCGTTTAGAAGTACATAATAAATGCACAGCTAAAATGATGAGGTTACATCTAGGCACAATCATATTTTGAGATAATTAGAAGTATATCCAGACGCATATAGTGGTAGTGCTTGCAGATTTGCATTTCATAAAAGACTGGACTATTGGCCTTGGTGGGGGTCTGCGCTCTCTTCTAGCCTGATGTATTTTCCAGTGTTCTGAATCTGTCCGACTTTGTCAAACAATGTTCCTAGCGGCGACACAGAAGTCGAATGCACATATGTTGTTGTTAATTAGTGACAAAGTCCTGACTCCAGCTGCGCCACTGAGAATCCCCCCGTCTCTCCAAGCACAGACGGAGACACAGCCGCTGACAGATGAAGCACAGCCTGCTCCTGTATGTGAGACACCACCTCTGTCCCTCGCTCTGTGTCTCACTACATCTGCTTTGCATTAGCTTGTTGCCATGCAGGAAAAAACACAATTCTTTTGTAGTCTATTCCAGCCAATCAGGAAGTGAATTGGGGGTAGTTTCCTGTTTCCTGTGTTCGCCAGACAGAACAGACCCGGACCCAGTAGCCCCGTTCGGTTTCCGAAACTCGTGTGTTCCTCCAGGAAACTGAGGACAGTCATCACCTGGTGGAGTGTAACAATAATAAGCCCTCTCTCCGTCTCTCACTCCTCGACAAATATGTGGCGGATCTTCAGCTCTGAGTCATCAGCCAACCGCAGAGCCTCATGCCAAAGGACAAGACTTTGATGAAAACAATGTGATGCAAGGGTTACACAGACATTACCGGGAGCACAGCGCCGTGGGGATCGGACTGACAGCGAGTATGACTGCTGCTAGGAAACAAAGAAGTGTAAACTCTACTGTCGTCACTGTACGACATTACAGAGGAACAAAAACTGAGGAAACTCAAGAGTCCAGGCTGGGAAGTGACGATAACATAAGTGTTCTTCGCCAGTAAACTGTGAAGAGTCATGACATATTTATAAACCTTGTAAACTCCTTCTAGATAACTCCAGGTTTGCCAGTAAAGGAATGTAACAAAGTACATTTATGTACAAATTACAGCAACCTGAACTTTTCTAAGATACTTGCTTTTCTTTTCCACTTTATACTTGTACTCTCATTTATTTGACAACTGTAAGTTACTACTGTTGCAACTAATGACTGTTTTCATTGCTGATTAATCTGCCAAGTGTTTTCTGATTAATTGTTTTGTCTATAAAATGTCCGAAAATGTCCAACCCTGTTTCTTTAAGTCCAGGGTCACGTCTTTAAATGTCTTTTTTTGTCTGGCAGACAGTCCAAGACCCAAAGATGTTCAGTTTACAATAATAAAGACAAAAAACAGCTGAAAATCTTCATATTTGAGGCTAAAACAGCATCTTTTTGGCATTTTTGTTTAAGAAAATGACTTAAGCAATGAATCAATTATGAAAACAATGCTCTGACTAGTGACCTACCGACTAATTGGTGTAGCTCTACTAGTTACTTAACAAAATATGACTTTACTTCCAGAAAAAGTTTAGATTTTTTTTTGCCATCAAAATCTTTTTTCATTTCCATACACAGCCAATATACATTACATTAACCATAAGTTACATTGAAGCTGTGGTTCCATTATATATTCAATGTTATTTCCATTTCCTGGTCGAATTTATAATGTCTGTAACTGTTCGCCATCGTCCATCATATCTTTACCCCCCCACCACTCTTCCATCCTTCCACCCATGGCAACCATATGTCCCGCCCCCAAAAGCATGGATCTCTACTTACACAAGAAAAGACATAAAAACACAAAGAAAAAGATTCAAAGTGAAACTTTCTTTTCAGAGTCTAGTCATGGTTGTAGATTGTGAAATAAAGGGCTTCATATCTCAATCTGTCATTTTGAAAAGTTAAAAAATGAATCCAAGTTAATATATGACTGACACAGTAATATATTAATAACAATTTTGTGATGTACAGTATATTAATTCACAGGGGGAGATTTTTCTGCATGAATACTTTGACTTTTGATACTTTATGTACATTTAGGTCAGAAAACTTTTGGACTTTTACTTAAGTACACTTTAAAAAACTGACTTTTACTTTAACAGAGGATTTTACAGTGTGATTATTGCCGCTGTTGCTTCAGTAGAGGATCTGAGCACTTCCTCCACAGCTCGCTGCACTTTGCTGGCATGATTAGTAGGCAGGCTTGTATCTAGGAAAGACTTTGTGACGGCCAGAGGTCCTTCACTCATTCAGTTTTCATTCACAGGAACTCAACGCTGCTGGCTGACTGAACACTCATTCAGAAAGTGCACCAATCTAACAGGGCCTTTGTGATTTGACATTACAGCTCTCCCCGGAGCTACAGGTCTGAGCGTATCATCTCACTGGGACCGGACTATTTGATAAACTCGAGTCCTCCCTCCAGCTGTTTCCAGCCAATTTGAGCAGCAGGTAAGGAGCTTAAAAACATCGGCTCAACTGGAAACACACACACCAAAAAAAAAGGGCCATCAGAGTGTTTTTGTCTGATGCTTGGCTGGCATCATCACACAGCCCCACCACAGCTTGTATGTGTGTTTGTTGTCATTTTTTCTCCTCCGCTCATCCCTCCTGTCGCATGTTTGGAGTCAAAACAAACCGGACAGCAGAGCCAGGATGAATGGCCCGCCAGATGCTGGTGAAAAACGGCAGCAGACGCTTCCAAACACCCCGTGTTGACCCGAGATAACAGTTTAGTGCAGACAGAGGAAACGATTGTTTGCTTTAGACGTTTTGATATTAAACAGGATAAAAGAATAAGAACATGTTATCAAACAGGTCGGACTGCAGCATTTGAGACTTCTTCCCCTAACAAAATAAACACAATACAGTTTACTATAATTACAGTTGAGACAACTGGTCAAACAAAAAATAAGTTGATGAAAAAATGTCTTTTGATCATTGATTTATGATTTAATTACTTTTCCTGGTAAAACTGGCACAAATTTTCTCTAATTACAACTTCACAAATGTGAAAATTGGCAGCTTTTGTTGGTTTTATTGAGCTATAATATTGGCTTTTCCAAGGTTGGTTGGAGAACACAAACTATCTGAAGACAAGAAATGAACTGACTAATCAAGAAAATAATGTTCATTAGCTTCAACTTTCAGCTACATAAGTCAAAAGTGTAACTTAAAAGTAAGCTTACAGGCCCCTTGTGTTAATATGACTATTATTTCTTCCCCATAATATTCTCATCATTATTATTATTATTATATGCTCAATCCTTGAGATATATGTGGTTAGGTGCAGCCTCCATTATATAATTACTACAGTTTTACTTGAAAAAATAATAATGAAAAATAACTTTTTAATCTTAATGCATGATACAATCTTCTAAATCCTCTGTGGCAAACTGTCCTCAGCCTCTTCATGGCTCCATTCACAAGATATGCATGCACCACATGCCTCTTACAAACCAGGGGTACTCACTGGAGACCAGCTAGATATCTAAAAATAGAAATCTGGGCTAACAATCAATAGCTAGACAGTTAAGCATAAAGCTGTTAGGAGTGGGGGAGGCCAGAGAGAGAAAGAGGGGCTTGCAATAACATGAATGGGTGGCTGTAGCTAAGGTGTAATAAAGCTTTATTTGATCTGAAGTGTCCAGGAAAGGCATCTGGATCTGTGCAGCTGTGGAGCCTTTATGTTGCACAGCCTGCTAAATATCACCCAGCAGTTCAAGTCTCCATATGTGAACCTCCAACACACATGATTTGGATTCTTATGCCAGCTGCCAGATTCCCACAAGGCTTTTGAATCTCTCGGTTTTTTCCTCCCTTTTTACATTTTTACAGTTGGTTTACAGCGCTGAGAGGAAAGCGTGTGATTTGAATTACAATAACAGCAGGAACAAGACAGATCTGTGCCCCCTCCAGTCTCCAGCCCTCACTGCCTGCTTGGCCCGTTATTAACATGGAGCCATCCATTGAGGCGCTCAGACTGGGGGTAGGGATTTTTTTTTCTTCTTACCTATTTTTATTTTAACGCTCTGGAAAACCCGGAGACCTTCCTCTTCTACCGCCATGCTTTCCCCGTGGCTCTTTCCCTTTTGACGACTAGATAAAGACAGTCCTCCACGGTGGTCGGTTCTGGTCTCTCCAGCGCACGGATAATCCAGGGGTTTTGCACATCTATGCTGTCCGGACAGCGATCACACTCCGGTCCCGAGCACTGCTTCTGCTGGCTGGTGGAGAACAAGCGGGCAGATTGAGCTTCAGTCCCGCAGCAGCAGCAGCAGCAGCAGCGCCAGTGGAGGTGTGGCTCCAAACAACACCGCCCACAAATATGTATGGAGGGTAATCCCTGCCACAGAGGAACGAGAGGAAGTGGTGTCATTGAGGAAACTGAGGACAGCCAAAGTCCCGCCGACTCTAACAGACTGATAATAATAATAACATGGCAGTTTGACAAAAGGTTAAACATAATTGTGATTATAGCTATAGATCAAATTACTGTTACACCATGCAACAACAATCACACCCTTGTAGAAAACTGGCAATTGACCTTTCACTAAGCCCCGCCCCTTTGTGATGGTCTGACAAGCTGTCAGAGTAAACATGGAGCCCACACTGTCTAACTGCACTCCCTGAAGAAATATTATCACATTTTCGGAAAAATGAAACCATGCTTCCAGAGAGAAGCAGACAGAAGGGTCTACAGTCTGTGTCTGAAGGATATATCCAGGATGTCAAACTGACTCAGCAGCAACAACAGGTTAAAAAGACAAAGATAGTTAGAAGCTAAAGCCGAACTATAGGCTACAGATCACAGTGTAACAGCGAACCACCACATCACTGCTGATCGCCACACAAGACAATGAATATAAAGGGAAACTTTGCCGATATCATCGAAATCATCGCAGTGTGTGTTTGGCTTCGCCCCTGTGCCACCGCCAACATCTTGACCTCCGCCGCCGGACAGGCAGGAATCTCCAGGGGAAGTCAAACAATGTCATCTGTGCACAATGCGATGACACAGCTGGTTAAATATCAGCAAAGTTTCCCTGGCTCCCTTCACTGGTTCCTGTACAGCAGGGTTTGTTTCACTGTTATAATCATTAAAAAGCAAAAGCAGCATGTGTATACATTCAGTAGGCTATATCTTCAGTAGCTAGCTAACGTTAGCACTACACTACACTTTTCAGGGTCTGATTTTGGTTTTGGAACAGGGAAGAAACGTATATCTTTTTCCAGCCTCTCCATGAGTATCATTAATACCAGGCTCAACATTTAGCTCCAAATCCACAAAACCAGCCTGAAAATGAAGGAAATCTAAAAGGATTGTATTAGAGCGAATGGAGCAGCTGTGTTGAGGTCGGACCCTGATCATAGCTGGCCCAATGCTACGTTATGATTGGCCAGTCTGCATCTGGGTGTAGGACTTAGTGACAGGTCAATTGATTTCAGTTGCGTTCAGTTTATTTTTTTGAAGACTTTGTGACATTTGAACATGTCCTCCCATATTATGACATCATCAGTCGGCCTATTGACGTCTCTGTTCCTCTCTACTCTTCCGACTTAATGGATTTCTCTGTCTTGGTCCCTTTAGCAGGCTATCTGGCTCTGTCAATAATTCAAATACAGAATATCCAAAATATGTTTTTCCAGTCATGAAACTATAATAAATAAAAGACAATAATAAAAATAACAGATCTAAATTGAAACTTTTATTTTTTGGATGACATTGGCCCTTGTTGTGTCTATTTCTCTAGTGTCCACTGCAAATTTACTAAACATATACATATACTATGGGCAAGACACGTGAGAGACATGTCAAAAAGTGCAATGTAGCCAATCACAGGCAGAGAAAGGCAGGTCTTGCCAACTAAATCAAGTAGCAAAAGAAGCAAGTAAAAATAAACTGAAGGAATAGAATGTGATGCCATGCGGAAATGCCTCTCTCGTCTACATGCCTGGGTGTGGCGCTGGTGTCAGGCACATTACTCATCCTCGGTGTTATTGTCCTTAGTTTTATCCAGGCCTCCAAAGAAAAAAAAGTCAGCTGCATTTCAAAGCTTTTCCTGGGAAAAAGAGCTCGTGGACGCTACTGCAGTACTCAATCAATTAATCATCTTGGCTACTGAAAAGCTATTTGACTCAGAAGTAGTAACGTTACCACCAAGCTACTGAGAAATATAGTTAGATTAGTAACGTCACTAGTTGTAGTGACAATGCTGCCCAACACTGGAAATCTGACATCAGGGGTGTTTCAGCTGAACTCGGAAATTCCGACTTCCCAGTACAAATGAAAAGGCCTTTTTGAATAGGAATTTGCAGGAAAGCCCAATCAGTCTTCTTTCAGCATTGGCAGTATAAAAACAAAATCGGGGAGTGCAGCAAAATGCCGCCTGCCTACTTTTGTTCATACAGAATGTGCCTTTTTCAGGGCAATGGGGGGCGTGAGCAAGCAACCAAACATGTAGCTCAGCGTGTGACGTAAACAGTGACGTACAGCGTTGTAAAATGTAGGTGGGAAATGTAGGATTATCGTACCAGAGACTCAAAATTATCGTATTTTGAGGGAAATTATTGTACATCCGTCATAACAAAAATAACAATCCTAGTGATGCGCTATAGGCAAATATAGTCACTCTAGTGTTTACATTTTTGGTTTATCTTTTTTCCATTTTCCTCGCTTCTGTTTTTCCTCTTCTTCTTCTTCTGTTTTGAATCTCATTCTCGGTAAACTTCCTTGTCTCCCCTGTTGCTCATCTTTACAGTGTCTGTCAGGTTTGCGTTTCCTTTTTGCTACTAGCACTAGCTGCTCATTCCTGCTATCACCTGTTTCCTGTTAGTCCACTGCCAGTGGGTCGCATGTGCGGCGTCATCAACAGCTCCTCCTACAAGTCATCAACAGCCCCTCCCATGGCGGAAGGGCGCCTAGTTCTTTTTAAACCGAAAAGGTTCCGCCAATATGTCTACCCTACGAGGCAGAAAATTGGGCACCTCGGATCAACTCGCCAATCTGGCTCTGTGTGTCTAAACGCTCGCAGCTTGCCGGAAAAATGGCCCAACATTCACCGAAAATCTGGCAGTGTAAAAGGGGCTAAACACACCATTTCTGCCTGTCTTTGGCATGAACTGCCCCTCATACAGGCTCCAACGTTCCTGCTCCTCTTTGGCATTAATCACCCCTCATACAGAGCCACAGCGTCATGAGGATGGCTAGACTCTGAATTGACAAAAACTAGCTCATAATGTTGAATGATTTCAAAATATATAATTGTAACTGCTGACAATGTGAGGTCACAGTACTTGTACACATCAGCATTTTTTTTTACCTTTCCTCTCTGAGAATTAGCAATGCATTATGTGTGGCTGTTCACTGTGACTACCCCTTTATGGGCCCCACATGCAGCAGCATTGGGTCTGACTGAATTGGATCTCCCCAGATTGTTTTCTACAACAAACAGCCTGCAGATGCAAAAAGCAACAAAACAGCTTTAAACTGTTATTTCTGTGGAGCGAATGATCTATTGCTGCTCTCATGATCTGAGCTTTATAGGCTGTAAATGACTATGGATTAGCCTCACCCCCATTACAACTACTGTGTGAACACTGCCAAGTTCAGCGTACATGGTGTACAATAATATCCCCTAAAAGGCAGCACAGTGACATTTAAGGCATGACATAGGCCTAGCCCTTTGCATCTAAACTGAATTGACCATGTTTCATGAAGCAAAATGTAAATTTATGGTGAGTCAGGGGAGGTTTGTTTTCTACAGTATGGTCTTATAGTGACAGAAATATGTAGCTGAATTCACAAAGATGAAAACAAGTCCATCATTACTTAAACTTAAACATCAATGTGCTTTATAATATGTGTTATGTTCCATAAACAGTGTGCATCACCAAATATGATTGATTCTGATCAAAGAGGGGACATCAGGTGTGCAAATCTCCTCTAACTCATCCTCAAATGCAATGTCAGGGAGCAAGATCATCTTGGTTTTATGGTCAATACACATTCATTTAATGGTCAAATGCCATCAAGATTAGAAAGGTATAAGTCTGTGTCTCTCAGAGATACAATTACAATATACAGATAAAACAAGAAATGCTAGTAATATATCTGAATCGCTATCAAACTAACTTGGTGACAGACAAGCAAAGGGAGCTGATGGAAACAAGGTAATGACAGAGCTAAAAGAGAAAATGTTTCTAAAGGCATTCACAAAACAAGACAGCAGTAACCTGGAAAGAATTAATTTGTCCCTGTTTTCCTGTTGACACTGATCTCGGGCCAAATTTAACAGATGGAAGAATGGACGAGGTTCGGGCCTGCCCTGTGGGAGGGATGTCTGGTCAGGGTTTAGCATCCATTCAGGTGAAAGACACAGGGTCATCATCAGCCCACACTTGAGCCTCTTTGGACCACGCCTCTGAGATCACCATGACCACATTCCTCAAAATAGCCTGACTCTGGTCTGGAGCACTCTACAAACCCAGCTGGCTGAGCCCAACCCTGCAGAGATGTGGGACTAAGAGAACAGTCGGACAGTCTCTTTACCAGGAATGACGGTTAGCTGCAGTGCTTCTGCTGCCAGCTAAAGTGTGGGGATTAGCTGTGACTGCTTTAGAACAGCTCTAAATCTAATTAGGCTATACAGTGTGTCTCACTGCTATAGCGTCAGCCTGTTAGACTCTGCTCAAGGAGAGAAATGATGGTCCCCACACAGAAACAACCCTAAAACCTAACTGAATGAAGAAGTTAAGCACATTTAGTCATGTACATTTCCCTTTTATGCCACTCATACTTCAGTACAGTCCAGTACATTTAGAGGGAAAAATGTGTACTTTTTACTCCACTACACAACAGTAAAGTGCTGCTTATACATTTATGCATCAATACATACTCACTAACAGTGTAATATGTAATAGAGGAACACAATCAGGGGGCTTTTTCCTGCAGAACTTGTTCTTTAACTTGTGATACTGTAAATAAATTTAGCTGATAATACTTCGGTGCCAAAGTGGGAATCCGAATGCTTGTGATAGAGTATTTTTTTAATGGTTAAAAGACTTGGATTTGTATGGTGCCTTTCTAGTCCTCCGACCACTCAAAGTGCTTTTACACAGCGTGCCTCATCCACCCATTCAAACATTCACACACTGGTAGCAGAGGCTACCATACAGGGTGCCACCTGCTCATCAGTTAAACATTCACACGCACTCACACAGGCAATTTGGGGTTTAGTATGTCACCCAAGGAAACTTTGACATGCGAACTGAAGGAGCCAGGGATCAAACCGCCGATCCACTGATTAGTGGACGACCGCTCTACTTCCTGGGCCACAGCCACCCCATTGCTGCATCTGTACTTAAAGAAATGAATACATCTTCCACCAGGTCAGATAACACAAAACAAATGATGCATTATTATAAAATAAACTCCCCAATAGCATCTAAAGTACTTGAAATGATCCCCACTTTTACCATTTGCAACATTAGTGACATAAACTTACTTAAAATTCCAATAGGACTTGTATACTTTGATGCTTATATTTTGCATAAATTCATTTTAGAATACATGCATTTTACTTGTGTCTGACTGTTGCTGCAGTAAAGTACATCTGAGGACTTTTGCCAGCACCAGCTGAATGTGCATATTGTGCCTGCGTATGCATATCAGTGATGCAGTTGGTTTGTGTGCCTTTGACTATCTCCTCTGAAACTCTATTGCTACTTCCACAAATAATAACCATGGTATTACTCCTGTTATATAAATAACCTCTCACAAGACAAGTTTATATTAAAGAAAGCCTAGCACAGGGGGGAAACAACAATACTGTAGATCCTTTATATTGGCCACATCCTGTCAGCTTGTTTGTGCAGCTAGTGGCAAGACGGGAAAGAGACTCAGGCCCCAGCTTCATTCAAAGAACATTTAGTCCAGCAGGTAAACTGGGGAGTATCCTCTTGACTTTACATTTGCATGCACAGATGTAACAGCAGTCAAATCACCATGATATAAGACCACAATGCAAGAGTCAAGGGTTGCTCCTATCTTGACATACAACCAAAACAGTATCATATCTGAGAGCAAAAATGGGAGGAGTATACAGTTTTTTTGTAGCTGTATGCACAACATCAGTCAGGGAAATAATGCTTTTAAGACGTTTATGACGTACATTTATTTCAGTTTAGCTAAAGTGGCTACGCCCTGTGGTAAACCACAAGCCCGTGTGTGTAACGGCATGTGTGTGTGTGAGTGTGTTAATAGTATAAGACAGAGGAACAGAAAAGGCCCCTCTTATTTCGGAGGTCTAATTTATCTTGAGCAAAAGTGAATGGGTGTCAAAATATGTCTATAAGTGGCATCATACAGTGTCTGTGTACATGTGTATGTGCATGTGTGACAATACAGAACCATCGACAGAAAGAGGAAGAAAAGGCAGATGCTGACTCTAAGCAGATTAGTGAAAGGATGCTCACTGTTGTTTTATTATGCACAAGCCAGCCACCAGAGCAGTGTTTGAGGGCGTTGGCACACTTAAAATAACTGCAAGCTTACACAAAGCCCTCCCTACTGTGGCTTGGGCTGTTTTCTTTTTTTGAAGTGGAAGCACACACCGTTACGTATAGTGTACATATGTGAATGGATCTATGTGATAGAGACAGAGAGCACTGGGTTGAACAGATGGCGGATTGACATGTGCAAAGTTAATCCTGGTATTATGGAAAAAACAAGTGAAATCTCTGAAAAGTACATGAATCAAATTTTAGAAGAATCTATGTGGTTTGGTATGTGGACAGAACATCAGTGCAAATGTATCTTTAAGATATTCAACTCACATATCCTCCATGTTGATCAGATTTGTTATTTTGAGTTGATTGTTTCCACCCTCTTCCATCCTCGACACTGCATCTGTAGAACATAAAAATACAAAAAACCAGAAATGTTGCTGTAGGCTAGTAGTAGGGTTAAAGAAAAACTAATGAGCAACACATGCAGAGTCATTTCTCCATCCTTTCAGTTAAATTAGTGATCAAAACATTTATCCAAGGTCTTTGATTGTAAATGAGAAAAACAAAAGCTGAAAAAAGAATTATATTCAATCCGTTTATTTTATGCAAGATTCAATTAAAATCTGCAGTTTAAATAACAGCCTCATAGAAAGTAGGATATGTGTGGATATATGTGTACTTAGCAGAGCCGTACATTAAGGAAGGAAGTTACACCAAATGTGCAGTACATGCGCAGACTTAAATACATGAAATATAGAGCATGCAAGATTTACTTAGCAGAATCAGATGTGAGTTACAGTGTAAATACAAAGTGCATTATGATTGGTCTCTTCAAATGATGAATGGCTGCATGAAGACTTATTTTAATAAAGCTGTCTGAAAGATAGATCTTTAGACATCAATGTCCTTTATGTTGTTGCTCACTATGGTACAGAATCCATAAAGCAGCACTGCCAAACTTTGCTTTGAATGACTTAAGATTTGTCAGCGCTAAGAGAACAAAGTCTTACTGCAGCAGTGAAACAACATCAGTATTATAGCACCACCTAGTGTGCACTTATGTGCCAGTGACAACAACTACAAGATTTACAGGATGGAAGCAATAGTCATACAGATATTTTAGACTGGTCTATAGATTTATGCTGGTCCTAATTTTGCTGTGAGATTCGCCTAATGCAAGTTAAACAGTTTCACATAATTAAAGACTTATTTTCAGCCTAAGGAGTTAACTCAGAACTAAGTGCCATGTCCATCCATCCATACATTTTCATCTGCTTATCTGGGGCTGGGTCGCTGGGGCAGCAGACCAAGCAAAGCACCCCAGGCGTCCTCCTCCCCAGCAGCACTTTCCAGCTCCTCCTGGGGGACCCCAAGGTGTTCCCAGGTCAGACGAGATATGTAATCCCTCCAGCATGTTCTGGGTCTGCCCCAGGGCCTCCTACCAGTGGGACATGCCTGGAACACCTCAAACAGGAGGCTCTGTTAACAAAACGGAGAGAAAATATAACCCATAATTTGTGTTTTTTTTTTTTTTTACAATGTTCTCAAACTAGTATTAGGATGATATAGTTTTTAGAGAGCACAATAAGCGATTGCAAATGTATAGCAGATGTAGACTACTGAGCTCTGCTACATTATGAAGCATAGGTGAAGATTTCAGAGGGGGTGCAGGGGTGTCACCGAATCCAAAACTGCTAAAAGTGCAGGCTAATTTTCTGCACACTTACTGCTCACAGACACAGATGAAGCAAAGCTGACAGCAGAGTGAGGGAGATGTCAATTGACTACTGTTTGTACATGCTGACACACAGCTTATCAGTCAGTCAAGTAAAGCACCTGTGTGTGCATACCATGGGTGTTCTGTGTGCAGGGCTTTTTGTGTACATTATCTAGACTGTGTAATGAGCAAGTATTGCCTTCTGGGCTCTGATTAAGCACATAGGCAAGTTAGTTTCCTGAGCCCAACACTGCTGCACACATTACATCTTCTAATGATTCTCTAAACTGCTAGTTAGTTATTTTGTTCTTGGAGTTCAAAGACAGCAGGAAGCTCATGTGAATGTTACTGATGCAAAGCAAATTGTGGTGCAGACATATTTCATACCCTATGCAGAAGAACACTAATAGTAGCCCACAACACGGACCCAAACTTTGATAAAATGCAGTACCCCCTTAAAGGGGAACACCACCTAAATTAAGAATTCCAATATGTTATTTCCATGGCCTAGGAAATTTCAATCAATATTTGTGAACATGGGCTACTCTCTTAAAGCCAGAAATCAGGGAAATAAGCTTCAAACTTGTGATGTCAAAGGGTATAAATTATGGAGCTGCTCCACAGACACTGACTGGGAGCTGGAATTTGCGGATCCACAGAATGCTTGTTTTCTTTTTCTCTTTTTTTTTTTTATATACCCAAATAAACTTTATTCAGTTGTAGTGTTATCCGTTCTGAAAATGTGCCCACATACTCAGAATGTTCCCAGTGTCATCGAAAACATTTCTCCCAATTCAGTGTCTTTAGAGCAGCTCCAGACTTTATATCCTGTGACATCACAGATTTCAGTTTTAGCACTCTAGCTTTTGGATTTGGAAGAGAGTTGCTCATGTTTACGAATATTTTTTGGTCTGTCTGTATAAATTCTCGAAATGGGTGTTGTTCCTCTTTGGGGCCTCTGTTGCTTCAGTTTGTGTTGTGTTAGTGTTTAAATCGTCTTGAATGAATGAATGAATGCCTTTATTGCCATCGCATGTTCACATACAATGAAATTTGCTGCCTCTCATAAAAGAAAACTGTTCAATTCACTCAACACACACTCATATGCCCATACATTAAAATAGGATAAGGCTAAAATATGATTAATATGATCGATAAGGTCATCACAGTGATGCAGTGGTTAGCATTGTCACCTCATGGCAAGAGGGTTTGTAGTTCGAACCCAGGGTGGGGGGGTTTGAACCCAGAGGTTTGCATGTTCTCTCCGTGTCAGCATGGTTTTCTCTGGGTACTCCAGCTTCCTCCCACGGTCCAAAGACATGCAGATTAATTGGTGACTCTAGGTGTGAATGTGAGTGTGAATGGTTGTCTGTCTTTGTGTCAGCCCTGTGATAGTCTGGGGACCCGTCCAGGGCGTACCCCATCTCTCTCCCAATGTCAGCTGGGATAGGCTCCAGCCCCTTGAAACCCCCAACAGGATAAGCGGTTACGGAAAATGAATGAATGGTAAATAACATGCTCTAAAAAGGACAAGATTAAGTGCAATGCAGTTCTTGCACAATCATCCATGGTAGTGCAATTTATTTTTAGTGCAATGGCTGTGGGGTAAAAACTATTAATCAACTTTAGCAAATTGCCATGAATTAACTGGCACACTGTGAAGTTGGGCCCTTGTTATAGTACAGGATAACTCAGGGTCCAGGCATATAGTGCTAGAAAGGCAGCTTGATCAGGAAAATTAATGTGATGATATGGTAGGTCAAACATTATAAGGTTAAAAAACAATGTTAAAAGGCATGTTGCATAGAGGTTACACAGAGATATGGCTGTCACTGCCCCTTTAAACAGCTCTCCTCCCCGTCTCCCTCACCGTGTTGCTCTCTTCCCCATTTCGCTGCTTTGTTTTCATTGTCGCTCTTTTGATCATGGCTGCCCATTCTACCGAAGAACCGTTCCCCTTCCACGGGCTGCTCCCCAAAAAAGAAACCGGCGCCGCGTCTTACCTCACCAGGTTCCCCGAGTACGATGGCCGAGGAGTGCTCATCGCTATCCTCGACACCGGCGTGGATCCCGGGGCCCCCGGCATGCAGGTAAATGTGACCGGCTGCTTCACGTTAGCTCAGAGCTAGCTTGTATGAGTTAGCAATGCTAAAGGCCCGACTCATTCACATTAATTAGTACTCAGTCACCCAACGGCTACAACTAGCTACATTGCTAGCATCGATAAATTCACACAGTTATCACAATTGGCTTGGCAGCTTTTATGACAACCAAATTAACACAAAGTAACTGACAGCCAGTGTTTTCCCCTGCTGTCAAATTGTGTTTCGGTGCTTGACTAGTTAACTTACAAGTAACTAACGGTAACGTTCGCTAGTTGGTATAGCTGCTAGCATGTTAGCTTGGCAGTTAACAGCTGAATATGTCTGCTCCAGTGTCTTTCAGGCTTCTCAGTACAGTTTGTCCTTCAAGTTGGTGAGGCTAAATACGACTTGGCTGTTTATAGTTACAGCTACAGTTTATAGTGACGAAAACATGTATGTATGTATGAACGGTTACTTGTTGGTTAGTGAGCCGCAACTATATGCTTACTGCAAAGTCACACTGGAATCTAGCTAAGCTAACGTTAGCTAGGTACACAGTATTAAGTAAGTCGGTTAAAGCCTGTCAATTTGCATACAGTTATGTCTGTGTAGGTAGGTTATTTGGCACGTCACTACATTGAGTTAAGATCAACCTTTTATCTTCAACCACATGTCACTCTGCGTAAGTCTTGCAGAATCTGAGTCTGACCCTTTCAGTGTGTGTAAACAAATGTGTATAAAGTGGGGCATTGCTGTTGCAAGGCACTGGAAGTTTATCCACTCTGCAGGATGGTTTATACTTTGCTCAGATTTAAGTAAGAATATCCACAGTCTTCCCTGGTCAGTAAAATTTACTGATTGTGCATCCTTTTTAGTTTAATTATCTTAAATAATTTTTAATTGCTTACTTTGCAACAAGGTTTGGTAACAAGCACCAGCCACAAGCCAAATGTTGGTAAAAGTCCCTGCAAGATTGGCTTCACTCACCAGCTAAAAATAACATTGTCTTACTATTGAGTGGCTAGTAGATTCTTGATTCCACCAATCACAGTGGCAGGTGGACGGAAAATTAAATTTCAACCCTGTTTATTTCTCCTTCTTGAGGTCACAACTGAGGGAAAGCCAAAGATTGTCGACATCATCGATACAACAGGCAGCGGTGACGTGAACATGGCGACGGTAGCAGAACCTAAAGATGGGACAATCGCTGGCCTCTCTGGTAGAACACTTAAGGTCAGTAGACATCCTGAGACTATTAACAAAAAGGAAGAGAAGATATGTTCCATCACAGGTTTTGTCCTACTTCTGAAATAATTTTTTTCATCAATTATGTATGTCCCATTTTTAAATCTAACCATATTTGACCAGACCTACACTATGTATTTTCATATTTGTCTGACACTGTGTCTTTTAATGTCCCGCAGATCCCTCCTGCCTGGGTCAATCCATCAGGGAAGTATCGCATTGGAGTTAAAAATGGCTACGAGTTCTTCCCTAAGGCTCTCAAAGAAAGAATACAGGTAGGGAGACATGACATTATTGCTGTACTAGATCTGTCACAGGTTTGATTTTTGCAACACTATGGTTGTGCGCAGTGCATAGAGCTCTGGTGACTTGCACAGGCTAGATAACCCAAACACAAGCTGGACATATTTAATCCAGACTAGTAAAACAAGAGTGTATATATTCAGAATCCTGTAGATAAGATGAATGGAAATCTATTCCTCTATGGATATGTAAAGACACTTTTTTTGTTATTGTTTATTAGAAAGAACGAAAGGAGAAAATGTGGGACCCACCACACCGAGCAGCACTAGCTGAGGTGTCTCGCAAGACAGAAGAGTTTGACCTCTCTCACCCAACACCCTCACAGGTCAGACCTACAACCTTGAGTTCTTTGTGTACCTATCAGTGTTTCCATGCAGTTGGTAGCCACGGTAATGTGGTGTTTCCTAATCTGATATCTCTCTACTCTCCCTCTCACACGTGCCCTTCCCTCTTGCTTCGTTTCTTCAGTTAGAGAAATTGCAGAAAGAAGAGCTGCAGAGTCAGTCAGAGCTGCTGGCATCACTAGAAAAGAAGTACAGTGATCCTGGTCCCGTGTATGACTGTGTGCTCTGGCATGACGGTGTCACATGGAGGTAAGCCATACTGACTGTTTTCCTCTATGTACATGATTTTTTTTTACCTTTAGTTTTCACTACCTTGTATTGTTTATTAATAGTGTCCTCATCCTTCGTGTTGCCTGTTACTGTTTGTCTCTTTAGGGCTGTGGTCGACACTTCAGAGAGCGGAGAGCTGTCCCAGTGCACTGTGCTCAGCTCCTACAAAGAGTCGCAAGAGTATGCCACATTAGGAAACGCTGAGATGCTCAACTACTCTGTTAATATTTATGATGAAGGAAACACACTCTGCATTGTCACCAGTGGAGGTGAGATATTACCAAAGCACATAATCCATCAATCTATCTCCTTTCAAAGGAAGCCTTCATATGATTCAGTCAGTGAACACAAAAAGATGCTCAGCATAACAGTCAGTTATGGCAGGTTCACTCGTTAAGGCAAAGTCCACAGTGTATTCTCCAATCTAACTTGCTTGTGTGCTTTTAAAGGAGCTCATGGGACACACGTGGCAAGCATTGCAGCAGGTTACTTCCCAGAGGAGCCTGAGCGCAACGGTGTGGCCCCCGGTGCCCAAATCTTGGCTCTGAAGATTGGAGACACCCGCCTCAGCACCATGGAAACAGGCACAGGACTCATCCGTGCGGTATGCTGCTCAGATAAATATAGATGAACAATTTGCCTACCCTTTCTTTCATTTTTTTTCCCACCATTTAATTTTTTCCTGTTCCTTTTCTCTCAAAGATGATTGAAGTCATCAACTACAAGTGTGACCTTGTTAACTATAGCTATGGGGAAGCCACCCACTGGCCCAATACAGGGTAAGTATTGCAACAGAGGCTATGATTGTATGGGTTTGTTTTGTGTTACACTCTATCACTGATTTATGTCACTTTGTCTTTCAGGAGGATTTGTGAGGTGATCACAGAGGCTGTGCAGAAGCACAATGTTATATTTGTTTCAAGTGCAGGAAACAACGGCCCGTGCCTCTCCACGGTTGGCTGCCCGGGGGGAACCACCAGCAGTGTCATAGGTACATATACACTGCTGATGACATAAGGGTTTTTATTAAACCTCAGATCAGATATCATCTTCATTCCTGCTCCCTTCTCTTCGTAGGAGTTGGAGCATATGTCACTCCAGACATGATGGTGGCAGAGTATTCCCTGAGGGAGAAGCTGCCTCCCAACCAGTACACCTGGTCGTCCAGGGGCCCCAGTACAGACGGGGCCCTTGGGGTCAGTATCAGTGCCCCTGGTGGAGCGATTGCGTCCGTACCCAATTGGACTCTTCGTGGTACCCAGCTGATGAACGGCACATCCATGTCATCCCCAAATGCCTGTGGAGGCATCGCACTAATCCTCTCAGGTGAGACTAGTGTCACAGACTGATAGTAGATGTGGGAGTATGTTGCGTGTATGGAAGTGTGTGTGAATACAAATGTAATGCTAGAGTGTGATTTTTTTCTTTTGTTTTTTTATGTGAAAAAGGACTGAAGCAAAGTGGGATCCCTCCCTCTGTTCCTGCGGTGAGGAGAGCGCTGGAGCACACGGCTCTGAAGGTTGATGACATCGAGGTGTTTGCACAGGGTCATGGAATAATCCAGGCAAGGGCATAAATTTCCATTGCTGTGTATTGTATCAGCATGGTCTCTTAGTTTTATAGTATTCTGTGTGCCACCCAGTAATCGGCTCCCTTTCTTCCTCTCAGGTGGATAAGGCATTAGACTACCTCATTCAACACGCCACTTTACCCACAAGCCACCTAGGCTTCACAGTAACTGTGGGATCACAGAGAGGCATCTACCTCAGGGACCCAGCCCACGTCCTTGCACCCTCAGATCACGGAGTAGGAATTGAACCCATTTTCCCGGAAAACACGGGTATTGTTTATACTTAGGAGCCACATTTACAGCATTTTGATTTAGTGTGGACGAGTGTTTTAATCTTTCACACCATCTTTTTTTTTCACTAAAATCCACCACAGGGAACTCGGAGCGAATCTCCTTGCAGCTACATTTGGCGCTCACATGTGCCGCCCCGTGGGTCCAGTGCCCCTCCCATCTAGAGCTGATGAACCAGTGTCGTCATGTCAATGTTCGTATCGACCCTGTGGGACTGAGAGAGGGCGTGCACTACACAGAGGTAGGGACAGGAAAGCGAAGTGGAGGAAAAGATGGACTGTTTTGTTGATTTGGTCACTCTTGAATGTTGTTTTGTTTTGTTTTGTTTTTTTATAGGTGTGTGGGTATGATACAGCAGCACCTACCTGTGGCCCCCTATTCAGAGTCCCAATCACAGTTATTATCCCCGCCAAGTAAGTTCTTACATAATAATGGGATTTTGTTTTTCTGTTAAAAGGTTTGTGTGTGTTTGACAGCTTTCTCTTTTTCACCTGACAGAGTGACGGATAGTCGTAATCAGGAGGTGAGTTTCACAGACGTCCACTTCAGACCAGGCCAGATCAGACGCCACTTCATCACTGTTCCTCAGGGAGCCTCCTGGGCAGGTCAGTACAGCACGTTAACTGTTTTACTCTTCATGTCATCGTCTGCGTTCTGTTTACTCACTGTTCTTCTGTTTCTAACCTCTCTGTCACCCACTCTCTTTTGCAGAGATCACACTGACGTCTCATTCGGGAGATGTGTCGTCAAAGTTTGTCCTCCATGCAGTGCACTTGGTCAAGCAGAGAGCATACAGAGCTAATGAATTCTACAAGTTCTCTTCGCTGTTGGAAAGAGGCTCACTAACTGAGGCTTTCCCTGTGCTGGTACATTTATTTCATGTTTAGTTGACTGGGATTTTGCACATATGTCATTCTGTAAATATACCAGAGTCAGCTAAAAAAAAAAAAGTACCTAGTCAGTATATTTTGTGGATGCATAACAGTGGATTTATTTCTGCATGTTTGTTGTCTCTTGTCCAGTCAGGAAGGGTAGTAGAGTTGTGCATTGCACGCTGGTGGGCAAGCTTGGGTGACGTCACAGTGGACTACAACATCTCGTTCCATGGACTGAACATTTCCCCTTCACCCCTGCACATAGTAAGAAGCGAGCAGACTTACAGACTAGCAACACCTACAACCCAGACAGTATCACTTCTCTGTTTGTAACTCTCATTTGTCTCTGCCCAGCATGCCTCAGAGGGAGTGACGAGTTTCGATGTGTCGTCGCCTCTGAGGTACGAGGAGGTGTCACCCACTATCACCCTCAAGTCTTGGGTTCAGCCTCTCAGGTAAATGCACACTCACCACACACACACACGTATATTTTATTGTTTCACATCAGTAGAGTTCATCGTTTCACAACTGTTGTTGTTTTAGGCCCATAAGTTCAAAGATAAAAGCCCTGGGACTGAGGGATGTTCTGCCTAACAACCGACAACTCTACGAGATTGTCCTCACCTACAGCTTTCACCAGGTACCACCAACGCCACCAGCACTTTACGTGATAGATTTTCTTTCTTTTTGTTGTGTGTGTTTAAACTTCTTATGCTCTGTCCTCAGCCTAAGAGTGGAGAGGTCACCCCCAGCTGTCCCATGCTGTGTGAGCTGCTGTATGAGTCTGAGTTTGACAGTCAGCTCTGGATGCTGTTTGATCAGAACAAGAGGCTGCTGGGCTCAGGGGACGCCTACCCACACCAGGTACGCTAAGCCTCATGGAGAGATCACACCGAAAGCGTCTCCTTTGATGCGCATCAATTGATGCTCCTGTGCTGCACTGCAGGCATCAGATTTGAAATGACACAAAACAAGCAGTATTTTAGGAAACGTCGCTACTTAGGCAAAATCCCCATCAGTTTTCTCTTTGAGTCACCTGTAATGATACAGAAGGCAGGGGGGCAACTGTTGGGTGCGTGCTTTTGCTTTCTGTAGCTGCTTGGCAGTAGAACAACAGTAAAGCCATTGGACACCAGCCATGTCATTTCATCTTTTATTTTTTCTTCCAGATGGTTGAAAGTCCCTGCTGTTGCTGTTGTTAGGGTTATGTTATGTTGTGTTTAGTTTTATACACAATAGATGGATGGGTCTGTGATTTGAACGTAACTACCAAAGGTTTAAGCTTTTATTTTTCTTATTTTTAGTATCTGACGTGACGACACAACGTTTAAGATCTATAGTAGTATAGCTGATTGCATTGGTAGGTGTTTGGCACATGTTTGGCCAATTTATTAATAGATGTACTTCAAAACTGCACGTCAGGCGCTTTCAGTGCATTTGGGCCTTAAGATTACAGGTTTTTTTTTTTCTTTCTATGATGTTCACTCATATATTTTGCGCATGGTAGGATTGTGGATAAGAACACTACCTTCCTTGTGTGCACACCATGATCTAACACATCTTCAATGTGTGTTTCACTTCTCCAGTATTCTCTGAAGCTGGAAAAAGGGGACTACACTGTGCGTCTGCAGGTCCGCCACGAGCAGTCCAGCGAGCTGGAGCGCCTCAAGGACCTACCGTTTGTGGTTTCTCACCGTCTGTCCACCACACTCAGTCTGGATGTCTACGAGTCGCACCGTGCTGCTCTCATGGCCAAGAAGAAGGCAAACTCCATCACCTTGTGCCCGGGTGCCACCCAGCCCTTCTACGTCACATCCCTGCCAGACGACAAGTGAGTCCGATTGGCAAGGGACTTTTCATTTGTGTTGTATGATCGTGTTGAGGGACTTATCATGCACAAAGCAAAAAAAGCCTTACGTTCAAAAGAATCAGTCAGCTGAACTTGATAGGACAGGACATATCCACAGTCCTCCATGACAAGATAGCACTGACAAAGAGAGATGTGACACTCAGCATAACTGTAGATTATTTCTCTTACAGTCAATAGGAAATTCGTTAAACCTGCTTTGAGATGAAGATTGTGATCTGTGTAAACAGAAGAGAACTGTGTCACTGATCAAATGTGAGGTAACACTTATCTTTAAGGTTGGAGAATCAAGCTTGAAGCACTGAGTTTAACTTAAGATATTTCTAGTCAGGCGATACTTACTCTCTTTCTCCATATCTTTCATTTAAGTACCCTTTATCAAAGGTAATCAAGTCCAGATGAAACCAGATGAAGCATTTTGGCAGCGTCTAGCGTTAGTATTGTGACGTATCTCCCAGTCATACAGGATAGGAGCACGGGTATAACATTGGGAGGAATTTGATATGATTGCTCAGAAGTAAATGCGTCAAAACAGTGAGGCCCTGGTGTTGTAACAGAGACGATAGAGTAGTATCTGCCAGGGAGGGAGAGAGACAAAGTCTACATGTGCTCCATTAAACATTAGTTGCTGAAACAGCCTGCTGTAAAATGCCTTGAGCATAACCTGGAGCTGTTGCAGATACACTTTCCTCAAAGTGAATAAATTGTATTTTGAGGTAATGAAGACACATTGACATACCATACAGTTGCTAGCTAGCTAACTTTATCTTGGCTTTGTGCGGTTAATAGTTGCAGATTGATTTATGGGTGGATGTCATGACATAATTGGTCAGTACTAGCTTATAAGCACACATCATATTTTGCTTTATAGGATGAAAACATGACGGATTTTGTTATTAGAATACATTGGCATACATAGTTGAATAGACACACACATTTCATTTTGACTTTAAATCTCAAAGGTCATAGCACTGCTACATAAGTGCATGTTTGGTTAGAAAAAGTCATATGAATAAATATCTCAGTTTTCGTTATATAATTGTGATCAAATCTTGTTTTATGTTCATGTTTCTTCTCTCTATCACTGTCTTTCTCCTGTTGTTTACCCCTTTTTTTTAGGATCCCAAAAGGGACGAGTCCAGGATGCTATCTTTCAGGCTCCCTGGTTGTCCCCAAAAGCGAGTATGGCAAGAAAGCAGTGAGTGACCTTAATTGCTGTTACCCTCTGTCCTCAAGAGCAGTCGCCAGTCCTGCCCCTCGGGATCTAAAGTCATGGGTGTTTTCAGTCTCCTTTTCTAACTCGGGACTTTTACAAATTGTTGAAAACATAACAAACTACACAGTAGAGAATATCTGGTTACGATTGCCAGTGTGCCAATCCTTTAGTTTGATCTGATTAATGATTAAAATCTGAAATTCACTTATTGACAATGTGATGCCCGAAGTACTTGTGGTCCTGAGGATCAGGGGTGAAGACTTGTGCTCCAAAGCTTGTTGATTCTCCCCTTTTAAGGTTTGGTATAGTTTATGTGTCATCACTTTCAGACCTGCTGGGTCTGGTGTGAAGCATCTTTAATTGGTTGCTGTTCTTTTGGTCAGTGCATGCCGTGTTTTATTTTTCCTCACTCATTGCCTTTGCCTGTGTTTCAGCTGTTAGGCTAAAAACACAATTTGATGTTGCTCATGTCATCACCACTGTCAGATCTCGACAGACTGGATCTGGCTGTTTATTGGCTCATCAGATTCTAGATTAGTAAGAGTATTTGTAGTTGCTAAAATGATCAAGTCAAAATGACTGTCAGCCAGTCTGCAGCTTCTGGACCTTAATTTTATTGCTGGCTTTCATGGACAATTTTAGAATAACAAATATTAAATGGGAACGATAACAAAACAAAAGAAAACGTCTGAAATGACTTTGCTTCAGGTTATGTGTTATATGTTCACTAGGGCTGCATGTTAACTACCATTTTTCAATAGAAGTGCAGATATGATGCCTTAGTTACCACACTGATGCAACATTTTACCACCTTTAAACCTTTCTTTAAGAAATCTGTACAATGGAGTATTAGAGCCACACTGAGGAAAATATATCAGAAATTTAGAGGATAATGTGGTAATTTTGAAATAACAAAAATTATAATATTATGAGAATAAAGTTGTTAAATAATAAAAATTAAGTCATATGATTTTGAGAAAAAAGTTACAATATTATGAGAATACAGACATGATTTTACAAGACAAAAAGTCAGAATATTATGTGATTGAACTCGTACATTCCCAAGAAAAATACTTGCATATTTATGCCAGAAAGTCAGGTGACATGATATAAAGAGCGACAAAGTCCCTAAAGTAGAAAAGATATGATAGATAAATGCTTAATGCACAAGAGTTTCTTGCCAGTGCAAGGCACAATGTCGTTTTATTACTTTTAGACTTAGTTGACTTATTATTTTTAAGTTTTCAGGATGTATAAAGCTGCTGAATGCACACTGTATATTTCCGAATGTTATCAAGTAATGTTACGGCTTATTTTTCTTGAAATAGTTAAACGTTAGTCTCACTAAATTCTGACTTTATTTTCATAATATTAACATTTTTTTTCTTAAAAAATGTGACTTTATTCTTGTAATAATAGAAACGTATTTTTGAAATTTTTTCCTCAATGTGGCCCTAATACCCATCGTACATCTGAACATCAATATGACCATTTTTTTCCACATTGAACACAAGCGCCAAGGTTCTAAAATGTTAAATGATTAAAAATAAGACCAAATTTACTTATTCAATTGAGAATCAGAGCATTGGTGAACGAGATTCTTAAATCTGTTAACAGCTGGAATGTGCTGCTTACTTTCTGTTGAGCCCACTTAGAGGTGCATGTGCAGGAAAAAAACCAACAGAAATTGATTTGAATGAAATATTTATTTAAAGGGAACAACAAAAATAATACATTTACTGCAATTTGTACAAAATACACTGGCAAATGTTTTATTTCTGGAGCTTATTTTCACCGTCTATGGGCTGCAGGGGTTTCATTACACACACATCTGAATACTTTTGTTTAAACAGCTTTTGTGGATCTTTGGCTGAACTCCAACGCAAAGATCCTTCTGTCAAACTTCAGCACTCATTTACAAATGCATATTCTTTCAGTGTGTTTCATATTGTTTGCCGTTGCATTGCTGAAAGTCTGTTCATTGTTTAAGTCTCTCACACATACAAGAATTTATCATCTTAAAGTCAAAGATCACGCCTTGTTTTACTGTAGTTTTCATTTCTGTGTGAAGATGCAGTGCTTAACCCTTGTGGCAGAGCAGATGTAAGAAAAACAAGTTGATCTGTAAGATATGAACACAAGATAGAAATCTGAGCTTGTCAGCAACAAGGATTACACCACTGTTTGTTTAAATGTGACAGGTAGGTGGATTAGACTCTGAGTCTCTGAGTCAGGATGAAAGACAAAAAGAACATGAAGAAAGAGAGAATCCTTTTTGGTGTGTTTGTGTTGTCTCTTCCTTACTGTGTGTTATTCTGACCACCAGGGGCAGGCCTCTGCAAAACGACAAGGAAAGTTTAAAAAGGTACTGGATGAGCTAGAAACACTGTACAACAGAGCGTCCACTGCTCTCCTACCATCAGGAAATGGCTTATTCCTTACCTTAAGATGGGATGTGTTACATCTTTACTGATTTTGTCAAAGCATGTCTTTTTTGCTGTATTGAAATTACGCTTGGGTGGTATCTATATTTTTCCTACGTTCCTGACAGGGGTGTACGATATATGATGGTGTTTGTGCTCCCGAGTGGCAGGTTCGCTACGTCCAACAAGCTCTCTTTGTTTCTTTTAGTCTGTTGAACTCACTTAGTGTCAAGACAGGAAATATTCTTACACCTATTGTCCTTAAACACAACAATACAACCATACACCGTAAGAATCCAAGTTTCTCTCTATCACTTAACTAAGACTTGCTTGATTGCCTTGTCGACTCAGCATAAAACACACTTCATTCAAACCAACAAAGTAAAACTAATTAAAACCCACTTGGTTTGTTAGTGTTGTAGCAATCTAAATAAACCCTTAGTTCACAGAGTTAGATGTGAAACATAATGCCTTTTTACCCCTTTGTCTCTCTCTGCTGTTGCTGGTCAGATTTTTACAGGGTTTCTGTCAGTCCTTGCAAAGTTAAAATCCAGTAATCTGAATTTAAGGCTTGAAAATGTCTTAAATGGGATTTTGATTGGCTTTGATTGGATTGTGAAGTTAACATTACATTTATAAAGTTGCATTAACTTCAATCTCACTTGTAAATGTCTTTTTGGGAACCAGTAACCACAAATGAAAACTGTGCCGGCCCATCAGATTTTAACAGAACACACCTAGCTAGTGTAGTATGTGGGCTAACGTTGCATCTCCTCTCATCAAAAAAACAGCTACTACTAGAAGTAATTACTTTAACTTGTTGGTGATAAAGGGAATGCTTTGTGGATTTTCAACCAGCTTTGTGTCACATCAATGTGGGTAGTATGTATCTATAAATGAATTGTGGTAAACTTAACTCCATTTGACCAGACCAGATCGCGCTACTCATCTCTCAGCTCGAATGTGCTGGTTGTCACGTGTTGTGTTATCTAGCAGCTTTTAGCTGGCTTTTGGGCTTTTTTTTAACTACAGATTGTACTTCTGTATTTTCGTATGCCTGCCATCATGGACATGAGCTGTCTCTCTCTCTCTAATCAGACCAAAGTGAGATCAAACTAGGCAGTGCTGATCTAATGTAAATCAAGATCATGTCACTGTATTGCCTGTTTTTCACCTAAAATGTCTTCAGAAACATATTTTAGTGCTCTGTATGTCTGTAATATGAGAGTCTGTGAACAGAAAGCAGGCGCAATACTGTTTCCTTTCATTTTAAAAATGGAGGCAAAAAAAAGATCAAACGGTAAAACTAAGCAATGCTGATCAAATATGAACCAATAATGTTGATACTGTGTTAACAGTTTCTCACCTCAGATGTTTTTGTTACCAGCCCGCCACCATATCTTTTCCTGTAGAAAAATGGACAGACTTGCATTACATTTAAGCATTTATTGGCCCGTTGTGGGGCAGTGCAGTGCATTCTGGGTGGTGAAGGTTTTCTACCTCTTAAGCAAAAGTAAATGCCACAGTCCTTTTCCTCTGTTTGCCCTGGTCATGTAGCACCAGTGTCAGAAGTACTTGTCTCTTTCTACTGCATAGAGAGCCATGTTCTAGGAAAAGACCATCTGTCCAGCAGTGAAATAACATTTAAACTTTATTTTCCTTCATATACTTAATACTTAGCCAGTATGGATGTGAAAAAGGTCTTAATTTTTTTTTTTTACTCATCCTTTAACATTAACCTTTACACTTGCAGTTGCCATTGTTTTGTTTTTCAGCTGAGCGGCCAGTAGTGACTGACATCTGACATCTCTGTATTAGTTAAACAGAAAGAGGAGTATCTGTGCTTTCTACGGTGTTAAAATTCATGCCCTTGGGAATTCTAAATACCCTGGTATACCGTCATACTGTGATACCACCCAAGCCTACTTGAAATATGCACCAGGCTAGCCATAACAAGTTTTTATTTTAATATACAATAGTGAAAGTTTTCTGGTGGTCAGTAAAATTACTAATAAATATCAACAACAAATGATAATGAGCACTATTTTCACCTTGTATCACTGGGTCTTGATATATATATATATATCATGATGTATGTAGGAAGAGGATGAGAATTTGGGATGCTGATTCAGAGTAGCAAAAGAGGTTTGGGATTTTATTAAATGTGTGAAATTTTGCTTTTTGACTCAACTGTGTTTTGTGTGTTCACACAGGATCTCGTTTCAGTCATCTACCACTTAATCCCTGCTCCCAACAAAGCAAAGAACGGAGGGAAGGAGAAGGACAAGGAAGGAGACAAAGAGAAAGACGTGAAGGAGGAGTTTGCAGAAGCCATGAGGGACTTAAAGATTCAGTGGATGACAAAGTGAGCACAGTTGCTCTTCTGTTTTGCTCAGCAGCACAAATGCTTACTTTGCTATATTCTTCATTTGCCCATTTATCATGTTTTGTCTTTGTGCTTAAGGTTGGACTCCAGCGCCATCTATGATGAACTAAGGGAGACCTACCAAGATTACCTTCCGCTGCATGTGCAAAGACTGCACCAGCTGGACTCTGAAAAGGTAACGGTACACACCAGAAAGAGGAAATGGAGGAAGCTTTGATGGGAATCAATCCCAGGAGGATTTAATTATCTTCCTCTGGAGTCTAAATTATGCAACTGTCTTTGCTCACAGTCATTTCTCCTCCTTCGCTTTGTGTACAGGAGCGTTTAAAACGTCTCAAGGAGGTGGTGTCAGCAGCCGACTTTGTCATCTCCCACATCGACCAGACAGCCTTGGCAGTTTACCTCACCATGAAGACAGACCCGCGGCCTGACGCTGCCTCTATCAAGACGTATGTCGCACTGAAGAATGTTATAGATAATAGATTTATGAACATTATTAGAATTCATCAAGATATGCTCAATTATTATTAATTATTATTCTCTACTATAAAACACCCCGGGAAAACCCTGAGTAGATCATCCAAATAAAGATTACTGGACCTCAAAGCTCAAATCCTGACCTGTCTTTAACGCCTGTGTTTCAGTGACATGGAGAAGCAGAAGTCGTCCCTGCTGGACGCTCTGTGCAGGAAGGGCTCAGCTCTGGCCGACCAGCTCCTGCTGCCCCCGGCACCGCAGGACGGCGCTGGTGCTGTCTCCACGGGATCAGCGGCAGCAGAAGAGGAGGTTGTGGAACAGGTGGCCAGCAGTTCTGAAGACACCGTGCAAAACGTGGTTAAAACACTGACAGATACATTTTGGGAGGTGCAGAAGTGGGCGGAGCTAACTGACTCCAAGGTGAGCAAAATGTTTTTAGGAAATTAAGGAAAGGTCAGAGTTGTTTAATTGTTAAGGTAGTTACAAAGTTAGTATTCTGTTTTGAATTTATCTGCCATGTGAGATGACACGATAAAGCTAGTGGTGATATTCTGTATTTTTTCCTTTTGCTGATTCCCTGTCCTGTCTGTACCACCATGCCCAGTGGTTCCTACTGAAGACATAAATCTCAATGAAAATATAGCTGGTAGCAGCAGTCAGGGGTTCTGGCTCTTTCTTGGCCAACAAAAGGAAGCAGCTCGCCTGACAAAATCGAAAACCGCAAGCAGCAGTGAGCTGGTTTTGGGCTTCACAAAGCTGAACATGTCACTTCAGCTGGTGCAGTTTTGTCTAAATAAAGAGAGATTAATCACACACTTGTTTCATTGTAACAGTGTGTGCAGCATTTTTATAATTGCACTGTCCCACCTTTCCAACCTTCTTTATTGGATGTGAACGAAACTTGGTGCGTTAATTCAGGACATAGTGCAGGATGTCTCCACTGAGCTTAATCGGGATTGCTTTAAGACTGCTTAGGTTATGGTCTGTATCCTGCTTAGGTCTACCCTTTTGTGATGTGTTTTTGACTGATGGCGGCCATGTTTTACAACCAATCTTGCTCCTTTTATAATAGAAATGTGAAGCTCTAACCCACAATGTAATGTAACAAAGTTGGTATTGATAGAGCTAAGTAGTTAGTGTCTGTCGTATAATGCAAATCAATGAAAAATCCATCATGGGGGACTCTTATTGTAAAGCACATTGAGCTGGATATGTGTCGCAGATTTCAAGTCAATTTGACCTACAGTGTGGGGGAGCGTGGCATTTCAGGGCGTTAATTACAGTGCCACCATGTGGCAGATTGGCATTTGTACATCATGTCCAGTTATTGGGCAAAGTTTCACTTTTACAGCTCACTCCAGCTCCCGGCAATTTGAGCAGTGTTATAAGACACTAATAATAACAAACTTAGTAGGGTCCTGCGCCTACAGGAGCTTCAACCCTAACAAGTAACACATATACTGTATTATTTTCTTTTTAAAAAAGGCTGAAGAATTTCTTAAAACTGTGCACTGTAGTTTTAAGTGAACGTTACATAAACAGAAGTAGATATCTGTGGGGTCTATTTTCTCCTGATGATTCATACATTTGTTTCTGTGTGTGTGTTTACAGCAGCAGGACAGTGTGTGTGGGATTGACTTAAAATAAACTACAGTGCTCATAGAGGTTGCTAACGTGAGGAAAATGTTGCATCAGGCTTTGTTTATAGACTTCACTTGTTTGTAGGATCAGTTTTGAGATTTTTTGACAGTTACACAATAGAGAATATTGCCAGACTTATCAGTTCTTCTTATCCCCTTACCTGTGATTATTTTCCCCTCAATTTTATGAATTTGGGTGGATATACTAAATGTTAAGCTAATATTTTGTCTGTCTTTTGTCTTTTCCACTGCTCAGGTGTTGATGTTTTCCTACAAACACGCTCTCGTGAACAAGATGTACGGCCGAGCCTTAAAATACGCCTCAAAGATGTTGGAGGAGAAGCCCAGCAAAGATAACATGAAGAACTGCATCCAGGTATGAGAGCAGTGATGGCTGATATCTGCTCAAAATAAGATTATATACTAGATATTTTTGACAGCTTACTCTAAAAAAATTATAATAATAATAACAAATGTGAGTTGAATGTTCCCTCTGAATCACTTCCTGTCTGTCTTTTTTGGTCTCCAGCTCATGCGACACCTCCGATGGACACACTGCGCCACCTTCAGTGAGAACTGGCTCCCCGTCATGTACCCCGCAGAATACACACCCTTCTAGGCACAGACGCACATGCATGCACAAGCAGCATGGCCATACATGGTTCATTACATGGTAACCTCGATATCATGTCCCTCAGGGTCACATGGTCTATGCATCTGGTTTTTCAAATTTAGATGTAGGTGGACACCAACGTGAAGGATAACGCTGGGTGTAAACGATTTGAGGCACTCGACACCTTTTAAGGCAAGAGGGGATCGTGCTAATCCTGTCTCTAAATGTCTCGCTGAACATCTCAGCTCTGCAGAGCGTGTGGCACAACAGTTCATTTGATTACCACAAGCAAAAGAACTAGAAGCTTAAATTTTTTTAAATGATCCAAACTTTTTCCAAGGCTTGTTGACTGTGTAGGTCACTTCTTTCTTAGTTGGGCGTTATCCTTTATTTTGGTGTCATCTACACATTTGGAGACTCTCACAACCCCACTCATCCTCAGCTGTACGGACTCCATATCACATAAATAACCTCCGTCTCTCGTGTAAATACTGTAAAAGGGCCAGTGCGGACTCCAGGGATGCATCCCAAGTCTTTGTAAAAAAAAAAACAAAACAAAAAACTGTGACCCCATCTACTCACTTTCAAAAAACCTGTTATGATACTTCGGTGAGAAGACAGGACTTGCTGCTGCTCGATTTTCGGACACACGAAGGCACGCAGAGTCTGCCTGATCCCTGAATGAAAGGGGAGACAGAACTTGATATCTCATTTCTTTGTTTTTCTTTATGTGGTTTTTTTATTGTTGCAGCCGGGCCGGGTTTGTCTGTCGTTCGAGGCTTTGACTTGTGTACACAGAACACAAAACAGTATGGAGGTGCCTTTCTACATGTACCTTACCTTTCTCTGATGGGATGGAAAACAGCGCGAGGCTGCGGAATCAGTAGCGTCAGTCAACACTTAGCCGCTTGCAGTCATTTCACCCATCAGCCTTTGGTGTCAAATATGTTTCACAGCTCGTATCTGCAGCGTGACGTGTCCGTGCACTGTATGCAGGCCGTCAGTGACTTGTCAGGTAGCAGTAAGCCACAGACACACTTTTCCGGCTTCTGCTTACCTCCAGAGGTGTTGGCCACCCACGTCATGCTGCAGTTACCCGAGCCGCACATTTGACGACCATCTTAACAGACCTCACTAACGTAACAGATGCAGTCATGGGCAGCGGAAAGGATGTTCAGATTTTCATTGTAAAATGTTCACGCAGTATTAGACATTTCTCTGCAGCATTCAAAATGTTGCGTTTGTACACAGTGTCATAAAAATGTACATACACACATAAAAAAATATTAAGATGCAATAGGTATATAATACAAATATTATTCTAATTGATGTATTTTGCATATATGCATGTCTTCTAGGATGTAAGGAAAAGCAGTTTTATTTGGAAGAAGATTTTAGTTTGTTTCAATTTGAAAGATTTTTAATCCCAAACAAGATTCTGAAGATGATCCACTGTTGTTCTTCTCATGAGTGTGTGTTTGTGAATGACTTTACGTGTTACTTGTGAGCATATTTTGTGTACATGAACATTTTACCCAACAGAACTGAAATGATAGCCAACTTAGAGGGGGTTAAACATGAGTCTGATTTTTTTCTTGTCAGATACCTTATTTACTTTAAAGGACCGTGCCAGTGGTTTTTGTATGTTTAATCTGATTTGCTATGAAACATAAATACTTAACATCACGGCTGATGATTTTGCTTATTATGTCATTTTAGATTTCTTATGGATTTTTCCTGCCATTTCAATTTAATATAATAGGAGATATTTCAAAACCTCCATTGAATTTGAGAAATGTAATTGCAAGGGCCTTTAATGCAGTCATCTTTTCACAATGGTGGAAATAAGTTTTCAGTATTTCACACACAAGGTTTCTGTCTCACTGCGTAGAGTGGTCTGAGTTTAATATTTCTGAACACCAATCAGGGGTTAGCATCATTTCAGTCAAAACACAATGACAGTTTTGAGGTTTTATGTGTACGTTACCACTGTCTGCACCCACACAGAGCTGCTGAAGCAGGGTTAGCTGAATTTCTGAATGTTAAACTTATTAAATGATAAATAACATTTTCTCAAACTTTAACTTTGGTGCTTGTTCATTAATATTAAATGTCACAGAAAAGTACTTCAGATTTGAAAGTACGTTTGTTAAGTGTTTTTAAGTGGTATTATTGTTAGTGACATTGTTACAAAGACAAACGGATCACTTTTCACAATCACTTAGGTTGTTTCTCGGTCTGCTGTCTCCACTACTGTGGATAATGACAGTCTTCAGTAACTCTTATTTTCAGAAAAAATGTGCTTCATTTGTGCCGTGAATTGAGTCTTTATATTCCCCGCAGATTGTACCCGTGGCGGACAATTGCATAGTGAAATCCAGGCTTACAGGGAACCAGTCTATACGCAGGTGGTGTCATTGCTCCGTAGCCATTTCATTGTGCAATCAATATTTGCCTAATTTTGACAAGTAAAAGCCAAAAAATGTGTATTTCCACTTTCATCAAAGTGGCAGCGTCGTCGTTTGACAGTGCAGTGTAATTGCATATTTACTTAAAAAGCCTTTTTTGCTTTAGTCTGCAGAGATAATGAAACTTTGACAAAAAATAAATGCAGATTGATGTTCACTTTGATGCAACTTGAGAGAAAACTCCACCAATTTACGCATATGTTAGTTTCATGATTAGCTTTTCTTTTCTTTTCAATGAAAATCAAACTCGATGCAGCAGAACCAGAGCTATCTGGAGATATTTTCCATTTTAAAACTTGTAGTGTTCAGCCCCAGTTGACAAAGACAGTTCATCTGTGAAATAAAAAACTGCACTGCATGCCTTTGTAAGTGGTCAGCAACAATTTCAGGCTACAACAGTGGAGTTCAAATGTGCAAAAACACTGGTACGGTCCTTTAATATATCACCTGAATCATGTAACAAATGAGGACGTGTGGCTGTTTGTTTGCACAGTGCCTGTACAAAAGAGGGCAATGCTAAAGACACAAACAACATATCCACTTTTTAATCTTTATATTTGTGATTCTCAACCTTTTTGGCTCGTAAAAGTGTAAAAGAAAAGTGTGGTTTCCTGTCACAGTGTGTAGTATTACCAGTTTACCCAAAGAAAGATTTCCCCATGTTAGCTGGTGTAATTGTCAAAGGAAGCGTGAAGGCTAATAATGATAAAATTGGACATAATGAGTAGAGGAAAGAAGTAGATTCACCTTTAGACCAAGCAGTCTGAGAACCACTGGTCTGTATAAAATGGCTCTAATTATGTTCTAATTAAGTCCTCTGACATGTAGAAGGTGCATTCCTAAGAGTGTAAACGCAGCTGCTTTCAAGTTGAGGCCTTTCGTCCTCCTGGGAGTAAATCTTTTATAGGATGACTGTTGTGCATACACAGCGAATCAGCGGTCACAACCCATGATGACCCCGGGTAAAGACACCTTGTGTTTCTGTTTTTAGCCGTGACTCGTGTGCACTTTCTGCAGAGGCCTAAGAAGCCTCTCCCAGTGCACAGGGCTTCCACAGGGCTTCACTGGAGTCAGTTGGGTTGGACAGAATCTGTGCTCATCGTCTTTACTTTTTGCATCTTCAGTTTCCTCCTGCTTCTTTGTCCTCTCTCCTGTGTTTGGGGTTAGGTTCAGGCAGATGTTGCGTTCAGGGCTCAGCTGTCTACAGTAGGCGTTGCCAATGACAGTCTCTCCGAAAATGGCCTTAAACTTTCACCACAGGACTGTACCGTCCATTTCTGGCACCAAACAGACGTCTCTGTATCTGTTGCTCTCACTCTGCTGGTGTCAGGAAAAGACTTCAGAAATGCTTCTTCTGGATGTGGAGTGTTTATATTTGTAGTCATAAAAATCTAGTAAATGCCAATATTTTACAGAATGTTATGAGATAAGGTTGTATGCTCTTAGTATTATTTTATATCCATTCTTCCTCGATGACGTGGGAAAGACCTGTGCTACTGTCACACTATTTTGTGGTCACGTGGAATTAAGTCACAAACAAGGAAAACAACACTGAATAAAAATGATTTGGAAGAATGTAAGTGTGCTTTGGTCGTCACTTGTACACACAGCATTATGGAGCAGATATGATTTGCAACAGTTTGTCCAGAAATGACCAAGTAAAGAAGAGATAAAAGGGTAGTTTCAATTGTTTTTACTATATTAAACAATGTTAAAAAAGACAATTCACATGCCAACAAAAACAGGACATTTCATAACAGATGCAGTGAAAGGGCTGCGACTAAATTCTGTGCTATATCAAAAAATGTACAGATGATTTTCTCAATGAACGATCAACTGTTTTATCTGTAAAGGTTCTGTATACGACATTAAGAGCAAACAGCTATTTGCTATGTAAAGATAAAGTGGATTAATGTCATCTGTGTGTGTTGTAATCCGAGCTTCTCTTTGGTTTATTGTCGTAAGCTGTGTGTGCTTATCAGTGCATGTGTGTATCCTACTGGCCAGCTCATTGCCACTGCTTTGCTCAGTGCTCATACGGGACAGCACTGGCACAGAAACAAGTGCATAAGGCCTTCATTTCTTGCCTGATAGAGTTTTAGCGCGTTGTCACCAAAACAACCACCACAATGTGCGCAGATGGTGTAGTCCTTGTAAGGGATGCATCAGGGTGCATTAGTGGTAACACTACCAAATATCACGGTGCGTCTGGGTGGTCGTCTACTCTTGTATTTAGCGCTGTCCACTTGTGATTGGATCACCTAAAACGCATGTTAATACCAGGTCTAAACAGAGAAATGTGGTTGTTTGGCACCTTTCCAGGTAAATCATAACACTTCAGTTCTGATGATTCATCTATCCATCCACCTATTTTCACCTGCTTATCCGGGGCTGGGTTGCAGGGGCAGCAGGCCAAGCAAAGCACCCCAGATGTCCCTCTCCCCAGCAGCCCTTTCTAGCTCCTCCTGGGGGACCCCAAGGCATTCCCAGGCCAGATGAGATATGTAATCCCTCCAGCATGTTCTGGATCTGCCCCGTGGCCTCCTACTAGTGGGATGTGTCCGGAACACCTCTAATGGGAGGCGCCCAGGAGGCATCCTGATCAGATGCTGAACCACCTCAACTGACCCCTTTAGAAGGAGCAGCGGCTCTACTCCGAGCTCCCTCCGGATGTCCGAGCTCCTCACCCTATCTCTAAAGCTGAGCCCAGCCACCCCACGGAGGAAACGCTGTCTTTCGGCCGCTTGTATCCGCAATCTTATTCTTGCGGTCACTACCCAGAGCTCCCTCTTCCCCATGACAGTCCGGCGCAGCACCCACATCACTGCAAAAGCTGCAGTCTTTTGTTAATGTTCGAGATAGAGTGGCCATCTAAACTCTCACCACATCATTCTGCTAATACAGATCCAAAGTCTTCACTGTTATTTTACAAATGAATATACAAAATATGTGATATCATCAAAGGAAACCTGTGAAGCATTGTTTTGTTAAAGCTGAGCTATTCCACTGTCAAAGTAATTTCATTTGCTCTACTAATTATATTGGCTCAGTCATGCACTGTGCTGCTGTTTATATTGAAAAAAATAACAAAGGTAAAAGTAAAAAGTGTCAGGTACTCGCCCTTTAACTTCCCAAAAAGTAGTGGTATTAACAGTCACGTTTAACAGAGGCTCTGACTTAGGGGCCCCCTGGGCCTGTTGGGGCCATTCAGTAATCCTTCTGTATCTTTTCTGTCTCTCACCCTCGAAACGTTCCCATGAAGATCTTCATCTCTCCGTCTTCGGCCAGCAGACTCGTGTGAAAAGCCTTTTTAAAGTTCTCAGTGAAGGTCAGATCAGTCTCAAACCTGACCTTGTTGGCCCAGATCACAGTCGTTCCTCGTGTGCAGAAATGCTTCATGGTGGCCAGGAGCTCGTTCAGGAAGTCATGATGGTAGACCACGTCAGCTGCCAACACATAGTCGTACCTGTAGAGGGATGAAGGGTAGGTGCGCTCCAGGTCCTGGCCCCAGGACAGAATTTCCACCTTGGGTGTGTGTCTGCAACGCCCCCTGGTGTTCCTGGTCACGTTGGCCTGGAGGTTACTTAACACGTCAGGTAGGTCTGTAGCTGTGACTGAAGCTCCTGAGGATGCAGAAACAGGACATCTGTCATTAACATAGCTACAATAACCATAAAATAACTGTACTGGTGATCTTTATTAGGGAGTTTGTAGAGTGGAAATGCAGTTTAAGCAGTTCTCATTTTGTTAAGACTCTGGTGGGAAGATCATCCAAAGACATCCTAAATAGGCTGACACCTAGGTTTGACTTTCAGACAATAAACAAATGTTTTTTGGTAACCAGTTGTGGAGTCAAGGGTTTTTAATACACCAAAAAGAGACTTCAGTAGTCTCTGCTTTAAAGTGCATTACCACACAATGGTGACATCATTTTGACAAAAAGGTGCAGACAACTAAAAGATAACTGCAACAGAACACCTTTTATTACACAAGTTTAATGTTTGCTAGATTAATTTGATTGTCTAAAATGATTAAGGTATTTTAACGGGAACAAAACAACACATCGTCCCGACCCCAAGTTTCACTCCCTAGTTAAGTCACTTCAGGCTCAACATTGACCCCACCACCCCTCTGTGTCTGACCCTCATCCAGCTCTACATGTCAGTCTAATAAGAAAAATGTGCATTTCACAAACAAAAAATTGTATGCAAAGACACCAAGTAAAAAACAGTAAAAGGAGCATTTTTAGCCCGTTACCATACGGGTGCTTTGATTTTGTAGATTTTTTTGTGACACAAAATCAAGCAATAGTTCAAATAGTTTGCTTTAGTCATATTATGCCTGATAAAAGCAGGTCACTACATCTTTTTTTACTCTGTGCGTGTGTGTAGATGTGTATTATATGAATTATAAAACCATTAGATTCTGTCAGTAGATACTGTAATTATGGCTGGGTATCAGTACTAAATACCTACTGACCAAAATAACCCAGTACGAAGTAGTATCGAAACGTCTTCAGTCGAACAATACCTGCATTTGATCCGTTTCGCGCGGGGTCTGATCCCAAAATATTCTGACTCACCAAGGGTCAGCAAACTTTCTGTTGCTGCTGTCACCGGAGCAGCTAACCCACCAGTGAATGATCAGTTAAACGTCTGCTTGGTTAGCTCGATCTAACACAGCAGCAGTGTCTAACAACCAACACTGAGTTATTAAACGCTCCAACAAACTCACACTGACACTAAAAAGTTAGGTATCTTTAGCCCTGTGATGCTCACAGTTAGCCCTGTCACTGTGTGTGTGCGGCCAGACAGACTCTCAAAACTGTCCCTGGCATGGAGCTCACACTCCTGCAGCAGCAGCAACAACCCATACAGTCTGTGATGTGGGGAAGTCGAGCACGGTGTGTTTGACAAAGTCGGCAGCTCAGTGCGCTGAGATGCCATCTAAAGTATGACTATACACCACTCCATTCACGTTATGGGTATTAAATGAAGTACTCTGTTGGTATTGGTATCACTTTAAGGGTACTGGTTTTGCTACTGGTATTATATTTTTTTAATGATTCACAACCCTAACTGTAATCTACTTTGGGTTTTGTGTCAAAGTTTGAGTATCATGTCACGGTGACTTTACAGACATTTTCCCAAGTTTGATGGGCTGTGATTTTGTGCTCATGTTCATGTTGTGTGAAACAAATTGAAGACCACTCACCCAGCAGACTGGCCACAATGGTTACCAGTCCAGTTCCTGATCCCAGCTCCAGCACCTCCTTTCCCTGCAGGTTCACCGTATTCCTGTTGTTTTCCAGGTAGGAGCACAGAGCCAACGCCTGTAAATAGAAACAGAATCTCATATGCTTGTTTAAGAAAACTGTAATGATGATATTTATTTCATGTTTTTAGAGGCACTCACTGCTGGCCACATCACTGCTCCGTACGAGTCTATGGACTCCTGAATGACAATGTCGTGCCCTACGTAATGGTAGATGTCTCTACCAAAGCGTCTGTTGATGATGGAAGCCCAGGCTGGTGGGCTGTCCTGCTGCTCAGCTGTTTTTGTGTTTGTTTGTCCTGTGAGGAGAGGAAGGATCTAAACTTTAATAATTTCAGTGAGTTTCCAGTCAGAATTAAAAGCAATAAAGACTAAAATATAAGACGCAGTTCCACAACATAAACGCCAAACAAGTTAAAAAGAAAAGCTGGTGTTAAGCCAGTAGCTTTATGTGATGCAATAAAAAGATACACATTACATCATTTTCTATGTGAATAAATGAGTCCCTGCTTCTCTTCCTAATAAGTTCAGACACTTTATACTGGAGTGCATCTGCCCTCTGGTCTCCCTGACGACAGCTGGTTATAGTTTTGGCTTCACCACATTTTGGTTTTATCACAGGTCTCACGTCTCAAATGTTATTCTTGCCACTGATCTCGCCAGATATATCAAAGTCCCAAAGCTGTTTGCTCACTTAAGAGGAAGCTGCCAAACCACAAGGCACCCCTGCCAATGTCTTGGAGGTTACCCTGGCCAACCTCATGTCAACTGGAGAACGTAGGGTCGTTAGCCTGATGTAGTTCTCCTGGGGCTTCCAGGCTATATAAGCGAACCATATGCTCACTCTGTCTCTCCCTTCCTGCAGTTGGCATGCACCCTGCGTCTCTGTCTGATGGTTTTGCAATACAACACACATGGCACATGTTCATGTCCTGCTTTCATCACTGATCTACCAAGTCTATTGTTGTTTTGAGTTCAGTATAAGCTGATGTGGACTCCCTCCTTCTCATGTTGCCTCGGCCAGTTTGTGACAACTCTACTCTTTTGAGACATTTCACTCAAAACTACAAATGTCAACCTCATGGTGGTGTTAGAGTTCATGTCAACTCACGAGAATTCACCATCTGTACCAAAGTTTCATGGCAATTTATCAACTAGCTCTTGAGATTATAGAATGCATATAAAGTCTATGGTTGAGATTGTCAGTGTGGACCAACAACCCAGTTGCCAGAGTAAATGTTAGCATTGTATGTTTCTGCTAACCATGGATATGTTACATTTGTACAGTTCCTATGTAGCAGATATGTTGAAACCTTACCTTTCTTTACACTTCAGTTTTTAATTTTCTGTTGTGACAGCGCTGTGGTTAATGTTTGCATGGTTGGTTAGGAACCATTTGGCTAAGATTAAGAAAAATACCTGCTTTTGTTGCAACAATATGTCCCGACGTCATTAAAAAAATACCCAGTTTGGTCGCCACAACCATGACTGGAAATGTCCCGGCCTTTCGTTAAAAAATACCCAGGTTGGTCGCCACAAACATGACTAGAAATGTCCTGGCCTTTCATCAAAAAATACCCAGTTTGGTCACTACAAACATGACTAGAAACGTCCCGGCCTTTCGTTAAAAAATACCCAGGTTGGTCGCCACAACCATGACTGGAAATGTCCTGGCCTTTCATCAAAAAATACCCAGTTTGGTCGCCACAAACATGACTAGAAATGTCCCAGCTTTTCGTTAAAAAATACCCACTTTAATGGCATGTCCAGACATGTCATTAACTAATACTCACTTTTTTGGCAACAAAAGCAGCTGAAAATGGTTGCAACAAACACGGCTGGCAATGTCCTGACCGCTCGTTAAAAAATACCCACTTTTGTTGCAACAAAAGCAGCTGAAAATGTCCGGACTTGGCGTTGAAAAATACCCTTTTTTGTCACACCAAACACATCTAGAAATCTCCCAATGTGTGCTTAAAAATGACCCAGCCTGGTCACACAAACACTGGTAGCCATCTCACCTAGGTATCACATCATTCACAATCCCCTCCTCCTGATGAAAAAAAATGAATGTAATCTGAACTACATCATTCAGTAAAATGTACAATTGTAACATATCCGTGGTCAGCAGAAACATACAAAGCCAACAGGTAATCCTGGAGACTGGGCTGGGACCAAAGTGGGGGGTGGACAGGCCTTTCTTAGTGCCTATGATGGCCAAAAATTCAACATCAAAGTCTCAGTTTCCCTGTTACTCTAGATAATCCACAGACTGTTTTTGTTAGAACTTTGTAAAGAAATAGTGCCAATGCTATTGCGGGAGATATCTCAATTTGGGTGAACTGGCCCTTTAAACAGAGGGAAACTTCGATTGTAACTAGCAGACATGTTTGATGTTCATGTGTTAATACATGGGCATTTTCACACACACCTGGAGCGTCTTCCTTGTTGGCTGTGCTGCTACAACTTGAATCTGGTTCATCCTTCTTGTCCTCTTTATAGTCATCATCTTTATGGACCATTTCCTCCTCTCCATCAGACTCATGCTTGTTTTTATCTTCCTTATCATCTCCTCTTTCAGGCTCTGACACACGAGGTTCTTCTAGTACATCGATGTCTTTTCCTTTACTTTGTTCTGTACTGACAGAGTGAAGCTCATCGCCCTTGTGTTTTTCATCTCCAAGTTGTTCTTTTCTCTTCTTCTCCTCCTTTCCTTCTTCCTCCTCTTTCAGCAGATCTTGAATTTCCTGATCACCTTCTCCCTCTTCTCTACACGTTGCCATGAAGATCTTCATCTCTCCATCTTCGACCAGCAGTTTTGTGTGAAAAGCCTTTTTAAAGTTCTCAGTGAACGTCTGATCGCTCTCATACCTGGCCTTGTTGGCCCAGATCAAAGTCGTTCCTGGTTTGCAGAAATGCTTCATGGTGGCCAGGAGCTCGTCCTGGAAATCATGATGGTAGACCACATCAGCTGCCAGCACGTAGTCGTACCTGTAGACAGATGAAGGGTAGGTGCTCTCCAGGTCCTGGCCCCAGGACAGAGCTGCTACCTGAGGCATATATTTCCATCGCCCCCTGGTGTTTCTGAACAGGTTGGCTCTCAGGTTGTTCAGGACATCTGGAAGGTCTGTGGCTGTCACCCAGGCACCTGAGGACACAAAGTTCATAGTTTCTCCTCTGTCAGGCTTGAGAAAGATACTCCAAACACACAGCCCACCTTTACCTGATCCCTGAATACACCCTATACACTAAAGCACAATGCACAGGTTAATCATGGCTTTGCAGCGTCATTAAAAAAAGTCACCCTCTCCTAGAGAGGTGGTGACATCGCCAACTCACTGCTCTGCAGAGGGCATCATGGATTTACACTCTTAACACAGTGAATCCCTTATTTAAATGAAGAATTGAATTTGTCGTCTTTTCTTTAATTTGTTACATGTGATGGATGCAGTATGTATAGTTTTTTTCTCTTTGTACCTTTGATGCTGTCGTTAGTATCTTTCAGCGAATAGGACAAAAAGTTACCTTTAATAAAATTGTCATTTTATTGACAAAGCGCTAAATGAGACAAACAGTCTGCAAGAAAAAAAAATCATAGTCCTCTGCCTGTTCTATTTCCTTGCAGTGCTTCTAATGGCATTCCTGCACGTGAACGAACACAACCAATCAGAGTCGAGTAGTCTCTAATGCAGCTGTTGTTGTTTGGATTGTCAAACTAGGCAACTGCAATGCCTATTTGTCGATTCAAATGTTTTCAGAAACATTTTAGTGTACTGTTTAGCTGTAAAATGAGAACATGTTGGTGAAGATTCCCAGTCATCCAGGTTATGGTAATCTTAAGTGCTATATATAGTGCTGCATTGTAAGACTGCAGTCTTGGGATCCCTTCCCAGATGACTTAACACCCATTCACACTTGGACCCATCTAACCCTAGCGACACATATGATTGCCGGGTGGGTCAATGACTCACATTTGACCTTAACGACTCTGTAAGAGTTCATCCACACAGAGTTTAAACCCTGCAACTCCGCACCGGTCCGTTAGAACTGAAGAAGCCCCTTGGATAAGAGGTGAAACGTCTTCAAGAAACTCAAGTTGCCTGCGATATAGCACTTAAGATTATCATGACCTGGATGACTGAGAATCTTCACCAACATGTTCTCATTTTACAGCTAAACAGTACAATATAATATGTTCCTGAAAACACTTGAGGTGATAAATAGGCAATGCAGTTACAGAATCTTCATTCATATTTGATAAGTGCTGCCTAGTATGACAGTTTGACTGCAGTTGCAAGCAGTAATTGACATGATTTACAGCTGCGTTAGAGCTAGCAAATGCCATTAAAAGCTGTAGTGTGATTATAGGTGCCTGTTGGTTTTTACTCTCTTCAATGAAGAAAGAATGATGTTGATATATTAGTCTGTTTGCACTATAAATGTACTCTAGTCCTTTCTCTCTTCTAAAGTTGAAATTCTTATAAATTTTAAATGTGAAATTCTCACCGAGGAGTGTCGCTACAACAGACGTGAGGCCTGTTCCCGCACCGATCTCCAGGACCGCCTTGCCCACGAGATTCAACTCTTCGCGATGAGTTTCCAGGTATTGACAGAGAGCCAGAGCCTGAGAAAGATCAACATGACTTTGAGTTACAGGCAGGTTTAGGTATTTTTGTCCTTGTTCTGGGCCGTGGCTCATGAAGCATGACTGGAGCAGGTGAAGTACAGCATGAGCTGGAGGGTCAGAGCAGCAAAGATGAGATGTATGATAGAAATGTGCCGTTTTACTCACCCCTGGCCATATCATGCCTGCATAGGAGTCGAAAGCCCCATCAATGACGATGTCCTGTCCAACATAATGGTACACCTCTCTGTCTGGTTTGTAGTGTAAATATGGCGTCCAGGCTGGTCTTTGTTGCGTCTGGACGGCTGATTCATCTGATTGACACAAATGTCAGACGTTCAGATCTCTGTGCTCTCTGCTCAGTGTGAGTTTTAAAACATTTCCCTGCTTTTAATTGCATCGTTCATCTTACCTTTTTCTTCCTCTTTAACTTCTTTATTCCCATCTTCTTCCTCTCCGCTTCTCATATAACTGGTTCCCCCCACAAAGCATGTGGACAAAGTAGCCATGGGAAATCCTGTGTTGGACTTGGACACACAAATATATTCGTTAGAGAGGAAGTGTACAGAGACAACATCATCTGTATCTGTTCAACCAACAGTCTCTTTACCCAAATTCGGATAGAATACTGAAAGTGGCCGTGGTTTCTACCAAAAGTCATGTAATATCAGGCAAATATATTGTTTTCCAATCTAAAATTCCCTTTCAGTGAAATTGTTGTGCCTTCAAACCATCAAATTCACTTAATAATGGCATATAATTAATGATGAAATATATTTCCTCATCCTCATACTGTCCTTTCGTCTATCTTTCTCAACTGCCTAAACCCTACCACCTATGGAAAGCCATTTAAGGTAATACTAAAGGTCCAGCGTGTGAGGTTTAGGGGGTTTTGTGGCGTCGAGTGGTGAGGAAGGCTTCTCCTGGTTAGAATTCCTGCAGTGTTCATTGTTCAGGAGGTTTTAACCAGGAGCCGAATTATCTACAGAGGTGTCTTCCTCTCCGAAACAAACAGACCAGGCGATCAGACCATCGCAGACGAGCAGACCCAGCACCTGCTAATTTGTGCTCACCTTTTCTCTCTGATAAGGCAATGTGTGCTCATCTTTCTTCCAATCTGGATGAGAAGGAGGTTTTTACCCAAATTTGCAAAAGTGAATGGCACTATCTGGAGCCAGTGTTTGGTTTGTCCATTCTGGGCTACTGTAGAAACACGGTGGACTTCATTGACAAGTGCCTGCTACCTAGATATAAATGGCTAAGGTAACGAAAACACAGCAATTCGTTTTTTGTTTTTTTTTTAAAATTTATTTATTTATTTATTTTTGGTGATTATACACTAAGGGAAAATACATATTATATTATATTCAATTTCTGCCAATATATCCTCCGAAATCCTACACTCTGGACCTTTAAATGAATGAATAAATAAATAAATGAGTAAAAAAAAAAAAAGTAAATAGTTATAGATATATAAATGTGTCAATGTAATTCAATAAAAGAACAGAAATGTCTTTTTTCATTGCATTATTGTGCTTTCTCAAATAACAGTAGTACATCCCTACTCAAAAGCTTGAGCTTCATTTTAAATTAAAATTTTTTTAAGGTAATGTTTCTTTTTAAACTATTTTTTTTAATCATTATCTTAACTTAAGTATCTTCCCTCTTGGTACTATAATGCAATCATTGTTATCTGAACACGAATAAAAAAAGAAAATATTAGGTTTTCTATTCATATACTTTGATATTTTGCTTGTTGCCGCAATGTAATATTGCAGATGTTGCCATAAAACTCCGAAGAAGAAGAAGAAGAAGAAGAAGAAGAAGACATTTTGCTCCCTTATTTGCTACTGTTTTCCACAGCACAGTACCACAAACAGAGCAGAGTAAACACGCAGAAATTCACTTTTTAAAGATTTTCAGACTCATACTTTCCAAAATTCTTGTTAAAAAGATCTCTCTGACCTACCTGCTGCTGCTTTATTTACCAGTGAAGGAACTCAGGAGCAATCGTACTGCATCTGGAGACCTCTGATTCTGGGGTTATAGAGACTCAGCATCCTGCTGGTTACACCCATCACCATCACAAGGGCACGAGGGTATTTTTAGACCCATGCTCGGGAGAAATAAACACAAGCAAGACACAAGATCAGAGCGCATGCACTGTAGATACAAATGCACGTAGGCCCACACTTGCACACAACAAAGATGAATCGGTGAGGGAGCCAACAGGAGAGAGAGAATGACGGGAATGTCCTGATACCAAGAACCACGGGTCTTTGCCAACCAGTGTCGCTTATGGACTTCTTTGCTGGTGCTTTCTGAAAGCCTGCACAGTCTGTAACCTCATACTGGATATAATTTAAATGGATATAATATGAAGGGATAATAAGCCTGTTAAAACAGGGTCTTGCCTTACCTCTGCTGAGTGATTTCCAGTTAAGTGGTGGTCTACAAATAGTCAGTAAACAAGCATGGTTTGTGCTCAGCTTGAGAGCATCTTGGTAGAAAGCTCTTTATCTAAAACCCCTAAATCCTCTTAAAGCCATTTTAATCGCTGTTAAGTTGCTGTCACTTCCTCTGCAACACTTTTATCAGACAGTAAATATGATCAAAGATGAAAGCTGCATGCAAACATCCACGTTAAGTCGATGCATGTAGTCTGGAATACGTCCACGCTGTCCTCGTTTTTCCTGCAATGACCTCAATTGCTTCACCAGAGATGGGTAACAGGATCAGGCTGGCCTGCAACCAGCATGTAGTGCCCCTCCCTATGAAGAAAAAAAGGGGTCTCCTGTGATATAAACCTCAATTAGACCTCCCTTGGTTACATTTCAACAGTCTTTGGCAATGACGTATCAGCTTTCAGTTTCATCGGCAAAATATATCCACTCACATCCTAAAACTTGAAATCCATCCAGGACCTCGGGATGGTTTTGAAACGTTGATACGGGGTGCACTGTGGTTAGGTCATTGCTCAGCTGTGTGTTGTTGACATGAAGCAGCCTTACTTGGATAAAAGATGAGTTTTTCAAGCTTGATGACAAGCAGCACGTCTGCTCTATCTCCCACTGAGAGGTGTTTTATTATCAAGAGACTGTTGAAAGAGTGATAAAGCTAACCGATACCTCTTCAAGGCCACGGAAACTCTTCAGCTGTTGAGTATTTGTTTGTCTTGACAATGATATACAGCGCTGAGATAGCCTCTTCTGTTCCACTCTAATCCAGCTTTTGTTACCGCAGCCAAACACATATCTACCACCACGGGCAAAAAGCCAAGGAATGACAGGACAGAAAATGTTGGAGGATTTGGAATCATGAATTCGATATCAGATTTAATAGGTCACAGCAATAGCGGATGACTTTGACTTAGTCTTTCCAAGATAATCAGGCTTAACTGGGGGGTTTCCAAAATATGCAGAGTTTGTGAGTGACTCATCCTCCTGAAGCGGCACAAGCTGCCCAAAATGGACGTGATCTTTAATTTGACCTCTTTTAAGTGTTTCACTGGTGAACCCCAGTGCCCTAAGAAGTCTCATCAAGTTGTCACCATAAGTGTTACAAAGCATTACTAAAAACGTTAGACTGACTAAGTGCATTTGGTTAATGAAAGATGTTTGTGCATTGATTTTTAAATGTACAGCATTAGTAGTACAGTTCATACAGATGTGAGCCTGAGCCTTTATGAAGAGGGACGACCTCATATGATGATTGTTTCTGGGCTTTTCATGTGTGTCACATCATGCAGACATGATGAACATTGTCTAAACATCTGAAACTAAGAACACGATATCTTTAAAAGGGTTAGCAATAACATGACTTTATATATATGTGTTGCTTTACACGTGTTACTTTCTCAACTATAAAATGTGATTACCAGGAAGTACAGTATGTTAATGGTGCATTTCCACTGCATGGTACTTCTTTACTCGACTTGACTCGCTTGAAACCGGTCATTTTTGGTTTTCCACTGGCAAAAGTTGTGGATAGCACCTGCTGCTTTTTTTGTGCCGCCTCAGTTGGGGTTGTAAGCGAGCTGAGCTGATACCAGAGGGTGAATTTTAAACACTGCAGATCACTGATTGGTCAGAGAGAATTGTCACTCGCATGAAATAGGACATCCTGCACAAACCCGCCATTTTTACATCACCAAGCTACCTTTTAAAAAAAGGCATCTGGCAAAACCACCTTGTGATCAAGTGATGAAGTGCAGACAGTCCTCTGATTTGTTTCCAATGAAAGGATCCAGCAAGAGCTGAATGGAACAACATGCATTGTGATGCACTGAAGATGATTTCACGGCAGTTTTACATGGCATTGTTATGATGATCAACTGACAATGTAGGACCTTACATACTACCTGCAGTGGAGAATGAAATAGAGAAAAGTCCCTGGTACCAAAAGTGAATGTTGGCATTGTATGTTTCTGCAAACCATTGATATGTTACATTTGTACTAGTCCATACCCATTGGTAGCTTTGTCACCTTCTACCTATGCCAATCCTCAATGCCTATGTGCAGTTTCACATAGATTGACCACGTCAGTGAGTAGAAAAATGTGGGACAGACAGAATGACTGACAGACAGAATGACACACTGACAGTTTCTGTGATTATGTACAGCATACCATACCATGACTTAGTCATACCAAAAATTAGAAGAAAAAAACCCCCCAACATTGGGCCACAGGGGGAGCCGCAGCGATTGGTCACATTTTAGCCATTTTTAAGGATTTTTCAGTTGTTATAGCGCCACCCAGTTGCCAGTTAGAGTTAAATTTCTCCAGTCACCTTGAGATGTCCTGTTCTACATATCTACCAAGTTTAGTAAAAATCCATATGGCGGTTAGGCCTAGATAAGAAATTAGCTCTCTAGCACCCCCATTTTGTTTGATGGGGTCAATAATGGAGGGGTCCCCTCAGATTATGTGTGGTCATATGCCTACAAAGTTGCGTGGTGATGGGTGAAACCCTTGAGATGTTATACACCTTTATGTGATGAGCCACACCCTCCGCAATATTCATTGCCTTATAGAAACTCAGTTTTAGTAAGTTTTCCAACTTTTGCCAAGAGGGAACTTTAGATATTGGTCCCTAGATTATATTCACCCAGTTTCATGCAGATCGGTCAAACTTCCTAGGAAGAGATTGATTTTAAGTGTTTTTCAAAAAATTCAAAATGATGGAAAATCTATATAACCTGAAGTTATGGGTTCTTGAGGCAAATTTGTTCCTCATGAGGAGAGGCAGCTCTGTGCAAAGTTTCATGTCTCTACAACATACGGGGCATGAGATATGCCCATTCAAATTTTGCAATTTCAATCAGTTGCTATAGCGCCCCCCTTTGGCCAATTGAGGTAATATCGCTTCATTCGCATCCTCCCGTGACCCTCTACCACTGTGCCAAATTTCACATGGATTGACCAAGTCAGTGAGGAGAAAAACATGGAACAGACACACAGACAGAGTTTTCATCATTATATAGTAAAGATATTGTTTTGTAGTGGATACACTGAAACTTCATGCTTCAGCAACACTGTGGTTAACGTGTGGTTACGTTTAGACACTGAAAAAACTTTGTTATGTTTGAAAAAGATCATGTTTTGGCTTAAAATACACAGTTGGCATAATCCCAGCTGGAAAAGCAGCAATGTCTCTGTAAAATACAACTGGTTCTCATGGCATGATGACAGGTGAAAAAAACAGCAACAAGTCACCAAAATTCAAAAACCCTACATTTGATAGCTAAAACTCCACTGAAAACACAGTGATAACTTGCTAAAAAAACAGCCAGTTGTGTTTTTTTGCTGTTCTTGAACAGTCATCTGCAGCTTGGCTGGTGTCACACCATCTACCATCCCCTCCTAATGACAATCAGCTCAGTTACTATGTCACTTTAGAAACACTGAAATGGTACGTATGAAATGCACAGCTGTAATGTATCACTGTATCTGTTGTTTGTATAAGCGTACAATGCCAACGTTTTCCCTCTGGCGACTAGGCTGTCACATTGTCCATGTGAAGTAACACGGCAACAGACCTCCCAAATAAAATCCACAGGCTCATCAGGAATCCACTGGAAAAATCCAGAACCACGTCTTACCACATCATCTGTGCTGTGTGAGCCGACTGGACCAAAACAACACTGTCTGCCAAGACCTGAAGTGTGAGAATGTGCTGCTGATGGACGACAACAAGCTTTAAAAAAATAAATAGATAAATCACTGAGTGAGATACTGCAGAGGGACTTCTTGGTCATTGTGACCCAAAATGCCCCCTTATTAAACATCCATATGAAAAAGCCTTACGTGTATCCAAACATACAGACTTGCTGGTTTATTGAAGGTCACCTAAATGAACAGATCAGCTATAAATAAGACTGTTGAGTGACACGATGTCAGATTGAATTCAGTGGTCATTTTAGACAGATAGATACATTTAGAGATTTGCATGAGGTCCATGAAAACACCTGACATTACAGAATAAACAACAAATTTAGTCACAGACACACTCACACCCTCACACACACACACTTCATATGCAGTGTGTGTACACAGTTCAGGCAGCAGCCTCTCTACGGTCCTGAGTCCTCTTATCCTTCCTACAGGCTCGGTACAGTTTGATACTGAGGCTGGGGAGGTCGTACAGCTCCTCCAGGTGGAAGCGCTGCCGAAAGCGGTCGACGAAGCTGTTCTCCGGGTCCAGTCGAAAACGCATGGCCCACAGGATCTGTGTGTTTTCCTGGCACAGGTACTCAAAGGTGTCCATCAGCTCCTCCAGAAAAGGATGGGCATACACCACGTCGGCTGCCATGATGTAGTCGAAACAATGTGTGGCACGCGGGAAACGCTGCTCCACGCCCTGACCCCAGACGAGCTCAGTGACCTACAAACAGAGGTGATTTAGGGTTGTATTGTATCCATTTCTTTTCTATAAAGGTTTAAGCCCACTTTTGCATCCTAGGATGTTTTATATCATCAATCGTTGGTGTTTGCTGCACTGGAAATATGATATCCAAATATAAAAGCCTACCAGAGGGATGTACTTGCATCGGCCCTTGGTGTTGCGCATAACATTGTATTGGAGGTTCCCCAACACATCTGGCAGGTCAGTGGAGGTCACCTTGGCACCTGGAAAGAGGCAGTGCAGCTTATCAGATACAAACAGCAACAGAGGGAGACAAAGCTGAAAGATTAAGAGATGTGTGAGAGCTAATCACTGGGTGGTTTTGTGTCTGTACCTAACAGGCTGGACACGATGGTGACGAGCCCAGTTCCAGCACCCAGTTCAATCACATTTTTGTCCATCAGGTTGTATTTGTCCTGGTTGGTCTCTAAGAAATGACACAACACCATCGCCTGTTGGGGGGAGCAAAAGATTAGAGTTAACTGGCAAAAGAAGAGGACAGTTCAGCAGCTAAATATTTAGGATATTGTGTGGGTTTGGGCGTACTGAGGGCCAGAGCACAGCTCCATAGATGTCTGTGGACTCTTTGATACGGATCTGCAGATCGTTAAAGACGTATCCCTCCCAGGGCTCCGGGCCAATCACAGAGGGGTGGAAACACCGAGCCATTATGGCTTTGGCTAGCTCTGCGTCCACAGCAGCACCTGCTATGGCATCCATGAGACAGGCAGGTAAAAAAAATAACAAAGTATATAAAGTTAGTTGGGAAAATGTAGAATATCTAAAATAACACAAGATTGACAAATAGACCTTTTTCACAGCAGATATTCTGACGTCATACAGGTTCCTCTGCTGTATGAAAAAGTATGGAATTTGATTTAAGTAATTTTCAGGTCTGGAGATGTGTTTCCAGTCTATTGCCCCTGTTCTGTTTTCTAAAATATAAAATTCAGAATTTCTAATAATAAATTGATCAAAGAAGAGTGTTTTTCATGGTGCTTGGAGCCAGAATGTTTACCACTGTGTAAAGGAGTGCAGGTCAGAGCCAGCTTGATGTCGTCAAAAGTAAGGCTAGAGGTATGGTAAATGAATGCACATTCCTACACAGGGTTTTCCCTACGCCTGCACGTACAGCCTCCAAACATCTCTGCCCCATGTGCTTTATAACTGAAACACATCTGTGAGTGACCCAATTAGTTTGAAAGAAATGTGGCAACATATTAAAATTGCATATATATACTTAGCATCACAAATTACCAGATGTTAAGCTTGTCTGAAAATTTAGACAGAAAGGTAGACAGAAAATCTTTTCTGCATAGGGAAACCTTTATGGCTGTGTTCATTGGTGTTTCCATGGACACAGGGAATGCAAAAGGCTGTGCAGACACTGTGAAATTAAATTATTTGTTGACCCATTGAGGGAACAGTAATACAGTATTATTTAGTCAGTATGTTCGGGGAAGCTAATACGAGTACAGGTAGCACTGCTCAGTTTACTTCCTGTGTCAGCAGAGATATTTGACAGTGGAACATCGTCCAACTTTCAGCGGAGTGTGGACTGAACAGCCACAGTGGGCAAATACAAGTTATCCAAGGACTGGCTGTTTGTACACAGGGGTCAAATATGGTCTGGAAAATCTACAGAGATGCCTGGAAATTAATGGAATTTTGAAATGAAAAATGTGTGCAAACCCTACAGGAGATACACATAAATCTCACTGGCATCGTTATTGATACACTTACAGTCCCTGACAAAAGTCTTGTCGCTTATCCTAGTTGTAGGAACAACAAATAATAACCTGACTTGTAGTTGATCAATTGGGATCAGAAATAGCTTATATGAAAGGCAAAGGCCTTTAGATTATGCTTATTATACCAAAATAAAGTTGTGTATCATTCATTGAGTTTTATCATTTAATTAGGACAGAAAGGTCAGATCTTGCTTGGACAAAAGTCTTGTCGTGTCTTTAAACAATTCAACCAATCACAGATTAGAGCTCCACCTGTGACAAATACTGTAATTAACACATTCCCAGGTGTGTATAAAAAGAACCCCAGCACACCAGACCTTCATGTGAAGTGCAACCTGACTGCTGACAACATGCCAAAGATTCAACCACAGACCAAAGTGCTGATCATCAAGAGCCTGAAGACCAAGTCTGCTGCTGAGGTGGCAGACATCTTCAGTGTATCCAAACGTCAAGTGGAGAGGATAAAAAAAAGATTTGAAGAAACTGGTGACACTTCATGACAAGCCCAGGTCAGGCAGACCCCGTAAGACAACTGTTAGAGAGGACCGTTTGTTGCTTCGGCAGTCCAGGGCCAGCCCTTTTTCAACTGCAGCAGAGCTACATCAGAACTGGTCACCAGAAACCCCTGTATCTACCAGAACAGTTTGTCGAATTCTCTCACGCAATGGTCTCCATGGCCGAATTACTGCTCACAAACCAGCATTAAACAGAAGACAACAAAAGAATCGTGCTGCATTTGCCAAGGCCCACAGCGTGCAGAAAGGATGGACAGTGGAAAAGTGGCAGAAGGTTGATTTTTCTGATGAATCATCCATTGAACTGCATCCCAATCGCCGCAAATACTGCAGAAGACCTGTTGGAACCCGCATGGACCCAAGATTCACCCAGAAAACAGTCAAGTTTGGTGGAGGAAAAATCATGGTTTGGGGTTACATCCAGTATGGGGGTGTGCGAGAGACCTGCAGAGTGGATGGCAACATCAACAGCCTGAAGTATCAAGAGGTTCTCGCTGCCCATCACATTCCAAACCACAAGAGAGGGCAAATTCTTCAGCAGGATGGTGCTCCTTCTCATACTTCAGCCTCCACATCAAAGTTCCTGAAAGTGAAGAAGGTCAAGGTGCTCCAGAATTGGCCAGCCCAATCACCAGACATGAACATTATTGAGCATGTCTGGGGTAAGATGAAGGAGGAGGCTTGGAAGATGAAACCAAAGAATCTTGATGAACTCTGGGAGTCCTGCAAGACTGCTTTCTTTGCCATTCCAGATGACTTCATCAATAAGTTATTTGAGTCATTGCCGAGACGTATGGATGCAGTCCTCCAAGCTCATGGGAGTCATACACGATATTAATTCTTTTTCCCAAGGCACCATGACTTTATGTTCTGATGTTATTGGAGCATGTTTGTGTATTCAAAATAAAGTATCATTTCTACAGTACATTATTTTTGTATGCAACAAGACTTTTGTCCAAGCAAGATCTGATCTTTCTGTCCTAATTAAATGATAAAATTCAGTGAATGATGCACAACTTTATTTTGGTATAATAAGCATAATCTAGAGGCCTTTGCCTTTCATATAAGCCATTTCTGATTCCAATTGATCAACTACAAGTCAAGTTATTATTTGTTGGTCCTACAACTTGGATAAGCGACAAGACTTTTGTCAGGGACTGTAGATGGTATAGAGCTGTAATTAACATTATTAGCTGCAGTGGTGCTTTTTACCTGTTGTGACGAGTCAAAATTTCTGCCGTGAAAAAAGGTGATTTAAACAGTATTCAACATAGTTTTGTAATCATAATGTTGCTGCTTTTGATCTTGTGTTTTGCTGCTACTGGTAGAGGCGTTGTGTCAAGTCTGTATTCAGTCTTTGATGCCAAAGTACGTAGTGTTTGTTGTCTCGTCCCATCTGTTGATGACAGTCTATTGTGAGCACTGCTCCATGTTGCCACTGCTGTTTTCCTGTTTGGTGTGTAAGATTTTTCAGATTTCTTGGCACTTGATATAATTCTAAGGTGCTTGCTGCTCCAACAACTCAAGCAGCAACAACAGTAGGTCAGTTTGAGTTGACGTGCATTGCTCATTACTTTATTATGCGTCACCTGTGCAGCTGCCTTGGTGTTTATGATGTACAGAAGCTGCTGACTGAATTGCTGGTGCATCAAAATGGTGTGACATGACAAGGGAAAGACCATCTGACTGAATCTGGGTTTCATTTTCGTAGGAATTTGTTAGGATCTTTAATATTTCCTATGAAAATTGTTCACACTTAGGGCTGTGCATTATCCAGAATAACATGTTGATTTGACTATTGTCACACATGTATACTGCCAGATATTAATACATACTTTCAACATATTGTACCACAGTAGCCAGAACTATAACTATAATATTATTACCTTCAATAATGTTGTTGTAAGCTACTGTTATTACCTGCATCTCTCTCTCTCTCTCTCTCTCTCTCTCTCTCTCTCTGTCTCATTGTGTCATACGGATTACTGTTAATTTATTATGCTGATCTGTTCTGTACAACATCTATTGCACGTCTGTCCGTCCTGGAAGAGGGATCCCTCCTCAGTTGCTCTTCCTGAGGTTTCTACCGTTTTTTCCCCCTGTTAAAGGGGTTTTTTTGGGGAGTTTTTCCTTATCCGCTGCGAGGGTCATAAGGACAGAGGGATGTCGTATGCTGTAAAGCCCTGTGAGGCAAATTGTGATTTGTGATATTGGGCTTTATAAATAAAATTGATTGATTGATTTGTTTTACTGCAATTTTTTTGGAGTGGAAGCAAAAGATCTTCAAAAATGTGACCAAATGGCTAAATACCACCATGTAAGAAAATAATTTGGGTGAAGCAATCCCAAAATGTGTTTAAAGAAAAAACAAAGTCTGCAGACTGCAGGACTACTGTACAGGATTAGTAGGTGTTTCTCTTATTTTGTCCACCGCTGCCCATCACCTAAAAGTAGCACTGACATACTCCGGCCTCAAATCAAACAGATAAGTAATGTTGTTTTTCCTTCATATCACATTGCAGGTAACATTTGATTCTGTGCTCTATAAATGAATCACATTTAGGCTCATAATGCCCCTCTGATCCTGCTCTGTTTGAAACATCATGCCGCTGCGTCAGACCCCAGCTATGTGTCGGTGCTGCTGCTAAGTCATGGCATCTGACACACAACTTCAGTTATGCAATGCTGGTTGACAGAAAAGTTCAGGGGAGTCCACGGAGGGACAATGCAAAGGTTGGGGGGTGCTCAAGAGCTCAATTTACAGCTTTTATGTGTGTATAAATATCTCTGATGACATTAATGATGCAGCTGTAAACACAGCCACATCCTGCAAGCTCTGACAGTAGATTGATGCTCGGTCGGTTTATGGGATTTAGATTTAACTATGCATGCACACTACCTCTGAAATCAGTGTTTCAAAAAGAAAAATACCTGCTTAAACAGTTGTAACCATGTACCAAACTGCTAACACGAATTAATGCCATTGAAATTAGAAACAAAACTTGCACTTGTGTGCAAATTCTCACCTTCTTCTTTGGTCTTGGAGTCCTCCTTCTTGCCCTTGGACTGTTGAGTCTCCATGTTTGAAGGAGTCCAAAAAGGAGGGCAAATAAGTCGTAGGTTTTTTTTGGTCCCAGATGAAGTCCTTTGGATTTGGGTCAATCTGGATCCAGATCTATTGCAGGCTGTTAGCTGTCACCTTCTGTGGTTTCAAGTTACACACAATTACAGTGTTTTCCAACTTCTTGTTTAACCACTTCAGCTCCCCCCACATTTCTAGCTCTCTCTGAGGCAGTATGACTGACGGACAGCCACAGCTGCTCCGTCCGGCCACTGAACTTGAGAGTGAAGCAAAGGGCTAATGCCTTAAATAAACAAATCTATTTTACTGACAATCTAAATTAGCTCTTGACCCTTGACGCAGGTGATAGAACATCATGTATTCATTCATTTTTCTCACATTTGCAAAAGCCTGGATGTCTGCATGTGTCCGAGGCAGAGGGAGGAGGAAGGGGAGTGTATGCAGGAGCAGAAGGCGACTGAAATACTGCCTGAAAGAAATTTGAGGGATGTAAGGCGCTGAAGACTTGCACCTGTCTCAGTACTTCAACAGAAGAAGTTGAAGTACTTCAACTACAAAAAAAACATGTACTTCAACAATTTAATGTGATATATTTGGCTTGTACACAGGTAAAAAAATATTTTCAGTCACATCAATAGTTTACAAAACACGTACCAGTATTCTATAATACAGAAATAGCTCAGTTCATCATGATTCATTTTCACATTTAGCTTATAAATATCAAATATCAGATATTATTTGGAAGTGTGTGAATATGTCTCACAGTTAATATCAAAACAATTAATGTTAATTGTATATTTGAAATTCAGTTTTTCCCCCCTCACAACTTCTTCACCTTTCCCTTTCCTCTCGTGCTTCCTCTACCCCTCGTGCTTTTCGTTCCACGCCCTCGTCGGCTGCCCTCGAACACAGATCGGGCGGTAACCATAGCAACTTCCCTGTCATCGTCGCTGTCCTCATCAGAGCTGTTGCTGCTGCTGCTGCCCCTGGCCCTCTGAGGTACAGTCTTAGTAGGCTGAGGGACGGCCTTTACTGAGGGGGACTCCTGGCTGCTGCTGCTCCCCCTGGCCTTCTGAGGTACAGTCTTAGTAGACACAGGGACAGCCATTACTGAAAGGTACTCCCGGCTGGTGCTGCTCACATCCTTCAGAGGTGTGAGAGGAGGTTCAACCATCACCTCTGACCCTAGAAACCCTCCTCCTACCACAGGCCTCTCCTCTTTTCTGTCCCCGCATCCTCCTTTCTTTGGACTCTTGCTTGCCGCTTTGCCTTTCTTGGGGGATGGCATTTCCTCCTCGCTGTCCTCCTCTTCCTCCTCTCCTCCTTCTCTCTCCTTTCTCTTCATGCAGGTGACAGCTCGGCGGAGTCGCTGGCTGCGGATCGCCTGCTTTTCCTGTTGCTCCATGCGGAAGAATGAGTCGATCCGTAGCTGAGTCTAAACCAAAAGCATAAATGATGTCAGACTACAAAGTGGTTTTATTCCCTTCATTACTGTCTTTTTCAAACTTACACAATCAAACTGGAGACATTGGAGAGAGTGGGAAGTGAACACGAGACAGGGATGTTTTTAGGTGCGCTTACTGGACTGAAGATGTGACAGTCTTGCAGCCATTTACTGTAACCTCTTACAGTTGTATATGTGATGTAACCCCACTGCTCCATCAGATTAGCTCAAGTATCCCTTCATCTGCACCACCCATCATGCTCCGAATGTTATTCAATGCTATAACTACAGTATGTAAAAGGGGACACTGTTGGATATTTTTGTTTCTACAACTGACTTGTCAGTGTTTAAGTTGCTCTGCTCATGTTTGCATTTGTACTACTACCATTTATAATGGCAGAATCTGGGTGTCTAAACAATTAATCCATTACTTTCAGTAAACAATTTAAACCTCTAAATCATTACTCTTAGCTACCGCTAACTATTTCAACTGTTTATTCATTGACTTTTAACTATTTCAATTTACTTCTGACTGACTGATTCCATGTTAGTTCATTATTTAGCTAACTATTTCAATTGTTCATTCAAAACTTTTAGCTAACCATTTAATTTTTTATTCATTACATTTATGTATTTTATTTATGACTTTTAGCTGACTATTTCAAATGTTAATTTATTACTTTTAGCTAACTACTTCCACTGTGAGTTCATTACTTTAGCTAATGTTAACTATTTCAGCCATTAATTCATTACGTTTGGCTAACTATTTCGACTGTTAATTCAAAACTTTAGCTAAATATTTCAACTCTTAATTTATTACTTTTAGCTAACTATTTCCACTGTGAGTTCATTACTTTGGCTAAATATTTCAACCATTAGTTAATTACTTTTAGCTAACTATTTCCACTGTGAGATTTTTATGTTAGCTAACTATTTCAACAGTTAGTTCACTACTTTTAGCTAACTATTTCCACTGTGAGTTCATTACTTTAGCTAACTATTTCAACTGTTAATGCAATACTTTAGCTAAATATTTTGACTCGTAATTTCTGACTTTTAGCTAAGTATTTCAACTGTTAATTCATTACCTTAAGTTAACTATTTCAACGTTAATCCATTACTTTTAGCTACCTATTTGGACTGTTAATTTATTACTTTAGCGAAATATTTCAACTCTTAATTTATTACTTTTTGTTATTTCAACTGTTAATTCATTACTTTTACTTAAGTATTTTAACTGTTGATTCATTCTTTTAGCAATGTCAACGGTTTATCCATCAATGAATAATGTTAACTATTGCAGCTTCTCTGCTCACTTGCTAACTAAATTGCATTATGTGGTATTGTGCTGATGTGCAGTTTACTAGTCACAGTAAATACAATAAAGATCAACATCACACCCATTTGTATTGGCTGTTTATTTTCACACATATTCAAAAATATATTCCATATATTTTTAGTTTAATATTAATTTATATTATTGATTTTTAGTTCAGTTAGTTGGGTGCGCTTTCTCCATACCTCCTGCAAATGACTGCAAAAGTATCCCTTAGGGTAGAGGTACCCCTGATTACCTGCTGGGTGTTGAGCTGCTTTATCACAGGTTGAAGAGTCTCCTCTGTCTTCCGACTGCTCCAGCCAAAACGACTCAGACAGAATGTAAAAGACTAGTTTAGGAAACTTAACATATTCATAATCTGACTCACACCACACACACACACACACACACACACACACACACACACAGAAAGGATATTCTTTGATCATGTCGAGTTGTGGGCGTCCCCAGCTGAAGAAGCTATTGGACTGTTCCACAGCAGGTTGCAGGTAAGCCTGAGCCACCGCAGGGTTAGGGAACCCAGGATACAGTTTCAGGTCCCTCAGTTTCTTCTTAACCTTTGTGTCCCGAGGATTAGCCACCAGACGCTTGTTCTCCTGAGCCTCTGCCCACCATTCACTAGAGAAAAAGAAACAATAACCAAGTTTAGTGGGGATTTTTGCCATGACAGTTTTTAATACTGGCACATGGCTAAGTTGTATACTGAGTTAATGTTTTTTTTCAGTTCAGTTAAAAATAGAAGGCACTTTTGACAATACGCTTATTTTTCACATTTGTACCATAGTTAATAGATACAGTAAATAGAGGATTGAGGGATAAAGCATGAAATATGTAAAAGGGTTTACAAATTTGTGAAGAACAGAAAAAAGGTAAAAAATAATTTTGAAAATCCAATAACCTTTGAATCTCCTGGACTAATGAACACAAACACTGAAATACACCTTAACTGTACGAGCGGCTCTAAGCCTGGTCCTGGGAACTCATTCAGTATCTCCATGCCAGTCACATATCCGACCCCCGGCACGCCCTCTGTGTAGTCGCTACCGAGCAAGTAAGCCAGGTTAATCAGTTTAGTCCTGTCCAGACCTGAGAGAGACAGAGAAGAGAAAATGAAAAGACGGGAAAGAGAGGTAGAAGTAAAGCGTTTTGCTCTCTGCCCGGTCAGTCTGCTGACAGCCCATCACAACAAAAACACGTGTCTCTGATATGTGCAATGTAAGATGATCGGATTAAGGCAGTGATGTGTTATCCCAGCACAATTTCAACACCTCACTCTTAAATTTCAGCAGGCCACAAAACAGCAAATTAACATCATGTGCAATTGCATGAATAAACCTGTCATATACAGACACACAAAGGTCAGAGTATGTGCAGGTGACAAAAGGAAAGGAAAATATCCAATGAAATCGCATCATAAATGTGATAATTGTCTGTGGTTTAGTTTGTTTCTCCATCAAGAAGGAGATTCAGGCTGTACTTGATTTGACTGAAAGTTGGCTGGTCAAATTCTGTCTAATAATATATTTCTTTCTGAGTGTATTTGGCATTTTGAATCAACAAGAAAAAGACATTTTTGCTGTCATGTAATCTTTTAGACTCTAAAATGAAACTAAGACGAACTCCACATTTAAAATAAAAAGACATGACAGGAGGAGATTAACTATTAACCTTGTTTAAAAACTTTAACAGGATCTGTTATTAAATATGACAGTGAGCACTGACCCAGTTGGTTCTGCAGGTCACTGTACTGGTAATGTTCGACATATTTGTTCTGGCTGAAAAAGTTCCTGTAGACATGTCGCCCTCCAAACAGCCACACGTCTGAGTCGTCTGTGATGGTCCCGTTCGTGTGGTCAGCGCGGTCCAGTGCTGCACACTGAGCCTCGGCCTCCATCGGTGCCACCAGGAACGGCACGCCGAACAGCCGCAGCAGCTCCTGGTAGCAAAGAAGAAAACGGTCAAGACAGTATCGAAAGCTGATGGTTTTGGTCTTGTCTACACCAAGATTACACTGTCATTATGTTTTTTTTCTTGAGAACACTGACACTATTTGCCATGTTTCTGTAGTCATCTGAGAAATACCTTCGCTCTTAGCAGCATTATCAAAACAGCCAAGGGGATTAATAGAGCACTTTGGAGGTTTTACATTTTACAAGGGAGAAAATGATGACAGCCTGTGATACTGTCAGTGAGTTAACAGACACATGAACAAGCTAACACATATACTCACAGCAAAGATTGTAAAGTAATACAGACTGTATGGCTCTGGGAATGTCTGGCTGAGGCACCACAAAGAAATGTATCCCCCCCCCAGTCGGCCTTACGCCTTCTCTGGGTTAACCGGTTGTCAGTGGTTATAAGCGTCACAGATATGAGTATGAAGTGGCCATTTCCCTTTATTGTTTGGTGGAGACATTTCGTAGCTGTAATAATTATAACGGGAGCAAAGGGGGAAGTCAGGTAAGGGTGGTGGACTGGTCAAACAAACACAGGCCTTTCACCTAGGAGAGCCGACATGAAATCAAAAGTCAGTGTTGACTAATTTAAATGGATAATTTGAATGGACTGATAACATCCAAATCAGGTGCAGCTCTGGGTCCTCATATCTCATGGATGTGTATTTAACTTCTTATTCTATTCTTACGATGCTTGATGTGATGTAAAAGTGTCTGTGGTTCACCTGGCTCTCCAGCTGCATCTGTCCAGTGACTGTGTTCGCCATCCTCTCCTGCTGCTGCTTCAGCTCCCTCAGGCTGCTCTGCTCCAACTGCAAAGAGCTCTCCAGAGCTTCCAGCTCATCCTGCAGCACAACACACAGTCGCTGCATCAGCCCAATCACATACACATTACTGTGCTGAACTACTCAGCCTAAAGCCCATTTCTGCTTTGTCATACTGCAGCCCTGTGCAGTGTAAAGTGAATATAAAGTTAAAATAAAATGGCAGATTCTTGTTTTATTTTTCTGTTTTGAAAACCTGAGGCTAGCTTCTGTATTTTAAAATAAGCACTGAAGTTAAAATCTAACAGGAATCCGTACCACATCAAAGTGTTCCCATTCATTAGTCGCTGGAGTCGAGCTGGATTCCATCTCTGTCCCCTCCTTTAACTCTTTCTCTTCAGTCTGTCTCTTTTTGTCTTCTTCTTCTTCCTCTTCTTTCAAAGCAGCAGCCGGAGCCTCTGTCAGTTCTGGTTTTTCTTCCTGCTCGTTCTCTTCTTTACAGACCTCATCTTGAGATCCTTTCTCTCCGGTAATTAAAAGTGAATCATTTGCATCCTCCTCTTTAAATTCGTCTTCTGACACCTCGATGAAGCTCTCTGGGAAAACACACAAAAAAAAGCAATTTTGTTAAAGGTATACTTCACCTAATATTTTCTTCTTACCTGTAGTGCTGTTTATTAATCTAGATTGGATTAGTGTGAGATGCTCTGTAATGGAACCATTGGCCGGTCTCTAAAAAATAAAGGAACTAGGTGGTGGGGCTCAAAGCGGGAGAAAAAAATACATTTGAAAAACTCAACAGCAATGTCTCGATCCAGAAATCATAACCCAGTTACTCAAAATAATCCACAGTCCTTGTTGTGAGTAGTTTCATGTAGAAACTATTTTCATTTTACTGAACTGCAACCACTGACTGTATCACCACACAGAAGGACGTGTGCATCTACTCATGGACAAGAGGCTCGTGCTCTTGAAAGTTTAAGATGGAAATATTGATGGTGTCCTATTGCAGCTGAGCTGTAACATTAGCTAGCTCGGCGGTGCTAGGTGAGCTAGCAGCAGCACTTCCCTCTGCGCAGTTGGTGAGTGTAGTTTGGTAGACATAAAGTAGTTCCTACAAGAAACTGCTCACAACAAGGTCTATAGCGAGAAAGAGAAATTGCTGTTCTCTTAAATGTATTTTTTTTTGGCACTTTGAGCACCACAAGCCGAGTGCCATCTTGTTGCACTATATTCGAGAGAAGGCAGACATCTCTATGGCTGATATCTCCAACACTGTGCAACTCACACAGAAACAATCTACGTTGATAAACAGTACTAAAGGTGGGAGAAAAAATATGTACTTCTGATTTTGGGGTTAACTGCCCCTTTAATATCTGCTGGTTTCAGAGCTGTACCTTCTGACTCGCTCTCCTCGCTGCCCTCCGACTTCACATCATCACCATTCCTCTCCCCTGCAGCTTCAATCACCTGGTTACTCCTCTGCTGTAACAGCTCAGTCTCTTCAGGTTTTCCACGTAGCTGAGCAGAGAGATTGATGGACAACGTGTTCTGATTGGAAGCAGGAGCATCCTGTGGCTTTGTGATTGATCCCTGCTCTGATTCTCTTCTCTCCAGCTCTTCTTGTTTCTCTGTCTGCCTTCTACTTCCTGTCTTTATTTCCTCTGTCAACTGTTCTTTCTTTCTCTCCTCTTCTGACTTCATCTCTGTCTCGAGAGGTTGTTGCAGCGCAGCCAAGCGAAGTGCTTTATTTCTCTGGCTGATCATGTCCTCCATCTCATCTTCAGAACTGCTACCTAATAAACTGTCATCTACATGTAGCCTTTGGCCTATTGGGCTTCCCTTAAAGTCAGATGTCTCATCAGGAAAAAACTTCATATGATCAGGTTCTGTCTCTTCCTCTGAGCTGCTGATGACCACTTGTGGCACAGCATGATGAATATTCTCCTGCGCTTTGGTGGGTGAGCTGCTGATCAGAGTCCTGTGTTTGGCAGCTCCGTCTCCCTCCTCAGTTAGAGCTTGCTGGATTGCCAGCAGGGTACGTGGGGACACGCTACCATCCTTCTTATCCTGATCCACCTTCTCTTCATCTGAGCTGTCATTCATCGCAGCCTGGATCGCCTTGAGTGTACGAGGCGAAGGTGGTGATGTGTCTGCCTGAGATGGTTTTGATATAGAGGGTTTGCAGAGTTCTGAGGAGGGACCCCACCGTTCTCCCTCTTCCTCACAAGCAGGACGCCACAGGGGCTCGGGTTTGTCTGCTGCTTGTCTTGTAGAGCCTGTCAGGGAGCTGCCAGACCAGGGTGCAACTGCAGGTTGGCTCTCGGGGACAGTCTCATTCTTTTTGGAGCCTGTGAAGGAAAAGTGGAGGATAGGTTTGTATTTTTTTGATGTGAATGTAAATGTTATAGTCTATTTTATCGATGAAAGCCCACATTTCCGTTGTTGCGGGCACCCATAGATATAAATACGGTACCAATTTTTTTTGCAGAAATTTAAAAATACTAGCTGCCCTCACCTTTAATAAGGATATAATGGGAATAGTCTTCTGAAACCAGTCGCTGTGACTCTACGCTGTGACTCTGTTGCTCCCCGTCCTGTTCGTAGAGCTGAGGAGCACTGCCGGAACTCCTCTGGCTCATCTCTTTCTCCACAACCTCCAGACGCTGGTTCAGCTGGTTCCTCTGCAGCAGGCCAGCCAACTGGTACTGGGAAAAGTCTCCTGAACGCTAAGAGAAAGCAAAGTGGAGTCCGTGTGAGAGAGCAGAAGTTGAGTGAGTGTGTGTGAGTGGATATAAGAGCAAACAGTACCTCTGGGGGTTTCTGGTACATGCTGCGGCGTCTTTTGGAGAACTCTTTCATGTCTTTGAGTATCTCGTGTTTCATTTCAGGAGGCAGGTTCACAAAGTCCTCTGAGTTGATGTCCACGGAGTTGGGATTTTGATAAGCTTCTCCCTAAGATACAGTGAGCAACCTGACTTTAAATGTCAAGTATTTAACAGGGCATGCATACAAGGAAAGGCTGGGCAATAAAGCCAACCAACGTACAACGTACAAACTGATAATTTGTCAAACACGACTAAAACTTTCAGAAGATACTGACACATAGTAGAGTTTTATGACACAATCAGAAGATATGATGGCCAAACGGAGGCATTTACTGATGATTTCACTCAGTGAAAACACTCAGTGTAACATAGCCAGGACCAGACCAGGGTCCAAAACCAAAATATCAGATAATATCTTGTCTCTCACAGTGTCAACATTCACTCAAAAACAAACTATATAAAGCTGTAGCATTTGGTGGTGGTGTTACAGGATGTAATGCTCTTGTGTGTGGGATTATTTTACCTGATACATGTAATAAGCATCATCCATCTCCTCTAACTCTTGCTCTTCCCCCTCTTCCTCTGAACTGCATTAACAAAACACATTAAAATGATTAAAGTACCAGTGTTAAAGGTGAAACGGCTGTATAAAACAATACATTTTGCTGAGTGCTCCATCGGGTAATTTGTCATTGATTAGCCTGACTCTCCGGTCTAACACATGTGAAGATGAGGAGCTCTCCAGCCTCCTCTCTGTTTTATCAGGCAATGGATCTAAACCTCTCTGGTGGACTGCAGATAATCTGACTGAATTACTCACCACTTTTAAGGTTGTCACGATACCAGAATTTTAACCTTTGATACAACACTTGTAGACTATATCTATACAAGATCAATAGAAGCAGGTGTACACCACACCAGACAGGACCCCCAGGTGCAGGCTCCTGAGACAGTTCAGCACATAATAGCAGGGTAGAAGATGCAGGCAGGAACAGTGTATATGGAACGCTGTAACCAAGTGGCTGGCATAGTGTACAGGAGCATCTGCACTGAGTACGAGCTGGAAGTACCAAGGTCAGAATGGAAGACACCTCCTACGGTGCTTGTGAATGACCCAGCTACGATCCAGACTGACAGACTGGTGCTGGCTAACCAACCAGACATTGTGTTGATCGCCAAACAACAGAAGAAGGCAGGGATGATAGATGTAGTAATCCTGAGCGACAGCAACATCAGGGAGAAGGAACGCAAGAAGCTCAAAAAAAACAAAACAAAACAAAACAAGGGCTGAACGAGGAGCTAGAAAAGATGTGAGGAGTAAAGGCAACAGTGGTGCCAGCGTTAATCGGAGCACTCGGGGCTGTAACCCCCAAACTAGGAGAGTGGTTCCAGCAGATTCCAGGTACAACATCTGAGATCTCTGTCCAGAAGACTGCAGTCCTAGGAACAGTGCAGAACCCTCAAACTCCCAGGCCTCTAAATAGGATATATTTTTTCCTTTTTTGAATTAACAAACTGAACACAATGTTTCACCAGAAGAAGTCATTGAACACATGCCTCTGGTCACATGGTGGTTTTGTTGATGGAGAGAAAGCTGTAACAGCCACAGGACCAGTTGACTTTTTTTTCCCCTGTTGTTTCATCTGTGCAGCCTTGGGTTGAAAATCTGATTGTACATCTGTTTGTTTCATAACTTCATAACTTTCAATACTATTAAATGTATAGTTAACTGAGATTCTGTCATTTTAAACACATGGAATCAAAAAAAGAATGGAAGTATTAATACTTTTGACAACCTACTTCATTACACCTGACTAGTGAACAGTAACCTTTCCCAGACGTCTGACCTGCTTTTGTCTTTCTCCTCTGCAGCTGGCAGGGCTGGTAGAACATACATGTCATCCACCTCATCTCTCCTCACAGTGGACAGGCTGGGTAGAGGATCCTTACTGTGGCAGGAGAGAAAGAGGGAAATTCAGGCAAAACCACTGAGATCAAAATGACTCTGAGTGGACAGTTTGTCTTGTAGTTTAAAAAAAAAGCCTATTTAGACACCTGTACATGTTCCCTGTCCCTTACCTGCGGTCTCCAAGTGCTGCTTTGATAGCTTGTCTCTTCAGGAATGTCTTGAGGAGTTTCTCATTGGTCTCTTTGGACTCCCGGCTCAACTCCTCTTTCCTCTGCCTCCTCAGAGCCTGCAGGCAAGAGCAACAACATTGTTAAATGACAGAATAGGTGGGAATCACATCCATTTGGAGGACATATCCAAAATCATCTGCACAGACTGCTTATGTGGATCTTGATGAAGCATACCAGGGTCTGTTTCTTCAGCAGTGGTGCGTCTCCATCAAACACAAACACTGGCTTGATGCGGAAGAAGAGTAGCTTGCAGATGCGGTGGAAGAGAGTGAGGAGGTGGGCATTCTGGACACTGTTGCCATCACGGTCCCTCACACCCTTCACTGCCTGGTTCAGCCATATACTGATGTCTGGGGGTCGCCTGGTTAAGGTCAACATTAAGGCTTAACAGAACACAGTCTGATACATCAATAAATCTGACAGGGACATGAAGGAAAGAAGGTGACAGACAGATAAGAGGACAGATGAATAGATCACAACCACATCAGGATACCAACAGCAAGGATCTTTCCCTCTAATGTCTCAGGGTTGATGGGTTTCCCTGTGCTCTCCAGCAGCCTCCACAGTCCGTGTACTCCCATGATAACTATCGTCCAGAACTCACCGGAAGTACTGTAAATATCAAAAACTTAAACACACGACAATAAATTAAGCGTGCTTGATTAAACTTAACATTTTCTCGTATCTTCTCCGAAGTAACTGCAGTGGTAACCAAAGCAACTGCTGCAGCACTTTTTTCAACGTTTGTTGCAACACTATTTTTGTCCGTAGAGCAATAACTAACTGCGTTGGAAGGTTCCGCGTTGTTCACATCGGGTTATATTCAACCGTTTCACCACCAACTTCGAGTAGCACCTTTTCACTGATCCCTAATCAGTTTCACAGTTAACTGAAAGCCTGACAGTACCAGCCGAACAACGTAGCAACCGACCGGAGATCAGTTTTGTAAGGACGGGACGGGACGGGACGGAAAGTTCGTCGCATTTCCGCATACTGTTCCTGGGTTTAGTCTGTCAGGCTTTCTTGTCAAATACTACTGCTTGACAAAGTGTCTATATTATTAATATTGTTAGAAAAAGTCAGGGTAACGTTAAAACTAATGGTGAGGTCTTGTTCTGTGTACGGTGCTGAAAAGTGAACTCCCTGTGGCCTTGAAAGAGGAGGTGTTTCTTGGCAGGAAGTGTCGCCTGAAAGGCCAGCCTCGGGGCATACTTCCCCAGTGACTCCACAGAGGCCAACTGTGTCCGGTAACAAAATAAACAGCTAGCGGCTTCTCACACGAATTAACTGAAGACGTGTGACCGATTGTTACCTGGTATGTCATCTAACAATTTATCTAAAACACAAAAAATAGCTAGCAGATAGGTAGCGGCTATCCTGAGTACTTTAACTTTTATGTTAAACTTCCTGTTAGCTGTTTACGTTGCCGTCAATGTTGTTCGGCGAACAGCTAGCCTTAGCAAGTTAGCTAACCAGCTAAGTTAGCCACCGTTATCGTGTGACGTTATCAGTACCTCAGCTGATAATACTGACCTTTTGACTAGCGGAACTCTTTTATCGCAGTCATAAACACTGAATGTTACAGAGTTTAACAACAAAGTACGTTCTCCATTGTTTATTGTCACAGGACGACGACGACGGGTCTCACCTCATCTAATCTAACAGACTTCCTTCTCTACTTGCGCCACCTCAACCATGACTGCCGCCGTGAGAGGTATGTATTGTTTTGACTACGTCTCAAGTATTTACATGCCACAGAAAGTTTACATTTGCTGCCTGTGTAGCCAGTCTTTAGACCACTTTCGTCAAGACACATCTGCGGTAATGTATGTACTCATTAAAATCGTATCTTGAATTTAAGATATCTAAAGTGATCCCTCGATTTTCAGATACACTTTGTGACTGCTGCTAAACACCGAAAAATAACCTGTACTCATCCATACAGCTGTGACTGTGTGTTATTTTAAATGTTTGGATACTTGTGTCGACTCAGTAGCTGAAGTTCTGTGCTATTACTAAAACCATTGTATTGGCCACACTTAACTTAAAGGAATATAATCATGTTCCTTTTTCTTTTAAGATTCAAAGCCAAACTTATCCAATGTTTAATGATGTTTTAAGTTAAGCAACTGTACAAGAAGTTGCCTTGATAAGACAGTGTAAACCTGGAAAAATTTGATTAAAACAGGAGCTATCTGATCAAAGAAAATTTAAATGAGATTACAGGTCTGACCGGTTTTTAGTGCTTGTCACAACCAATACAATTTAGTGGTTACCAAAAAAGGATTGTGGTTTTATACCCAGCCCTACGTGCTGCCAAGGACTTTGGCACTGGCAAATCAACTGTTAAGCTGTGCAATGTAAACAGTGTTAGTAATGTTCTTACTTGATCGCTCAGGGAGACACATTAATGTTCAAAATGTAAACTTGTCTTTATTTATTTCTTCCAGGCTCTGCCAGCGTGCCTATCCGAGGCGCAGGCGATGGCATGGAAACTGAAAAACCTCCCGCCGTCCTGGAAATAATCACAGACACACTGCCACCAGGTCCGCCTGCAATTCCCCTCCTGAAGGTGGCAAGCCCAAAACACAGCCCCAAATCTACCTGTCCTGCTCCCCCTGCTGCCCCTCAGCCTCTCGGCGTGCTCCACTTGGGCAAGGTGAGTCGGGAGGCCTGCACAGAGGTGGAAGCTGTCAGGATCATCGTCCCACGCGCTGCTATTAGCCGGAGCAGCCGCGCAGGACCTGGTGAAGGGAAAGGGGAGAATGGGCAACAGGCTGAGGAGCAGGGCTCTCCCCCGCTGCCTCTGGTGGAGGATTGGAGAGGACAGCTGGAGAAGCTGCAGAACTCTGAACGCAGGCTGCTGCAGGACAAGGAAGGGCTTTCCAATCAGCTCCGTGTGCAGACGGAGGTAAGGCCCCAAAAGAAGCATTTTATTTAGACTCAACTAGGCTTAGCACAGTTGGGTTGTTGCTTTTTTATGTATCAAAATATGCAGGAAATATGGATACATGGAACAGTACAGTGATCAGTAGCATTATCAATGCGTTTTGATGAAGGTAATACAATGTAATCATGCTCCTCATTGTCTTTTTGAGTGGACTTAGAAATGAGACCACTGTTTTTTTCTTTTATCTTTCCAGTGATGAAGTGCTTTAAAGTAAATACAAAAGAAAGAGTTCATGTCCTCATGCAAGCTTTCAGCTGTAAAAAGGAATTTGCTAATGCTATTTTACCCCATGTGCCAGGTGAACCGTGAGCTGAAGAAACTGCTGGTGGCGTCGGTGGGTGATGACCTTCAGTACCATTTTGAACGTATGTCGCGAGAGAAGAACCAACTGATTCTGGAGAATGAGGCTCTGGGCCGCAGCCTGGCACACACTGCAGAGCAGCTGGAGCGAATGAGTATCCAGTGTGACGTTTGGAGGAGCAAGTTCCTGGCCAGCAGGTAATGAAATAGACAAGATAATTGTGTGACAAATGGAAATGATAGGACATTAAAAGGAGAGGATAGAAGGGATGGGATGTTATATTTCAGGGCGCTACCAGCTGCTGTCCTTTGATCCTACAAGCATCTGTCAGGGACACTTCAGCACTGCTGGAGGACAAATAAAATGTATAATGGGTTTTACCTCTATGTAATTAACGTCATCGTGCTGAGTAAACACTTGCATCAATGTTGTCTCTACAGAGTCATGGCAGAGGAGCTGACAAATGCCAGAGCAGCTCTGCAGAGACAGACCAGAGAGGCACAAGGAGCAATTCAGGACCTGCTGTTAGAGAGAGAAGAGTTCTCCAGGGACATGGTACACACTCACAGGTAACATACATCTTATCCATAATTTCTAAATTAAGTGAATTGTTTATTAGCTTGAAACCTAAAAACCTTGTAGATGAGGAAAAGAGGGGACGCATCACACACGTCTATTAAATTTAGCATGCCAGGATGGCTGGCAGTAACCTTTGATCCAGCCACCAGATAAACAGTAAATAAAGTTGTAGTTCCACTCATGGCGTTTCATTATATATATTTCTAATTGATTACTATCAGTTGAAGCAAATAAGTAGACTTGCAGTGGCATAACTTTGTCACAGGAACACTTGACCAACACTTTCATGTTTGCGTGGAATTAAAGAATCCATTCTTGAAAATTAGGACAAACCATATCCTACCAAAAAAAACTAAAAATTAAAAAACTTATCAACACACTATTTCAGTTTCTGGGGTTAAACATTATTTTTAAAGGATTTATATGTATGAAATAAATATGATTCATAAAATATTTGATCTGCTTTCATTCTTTAAACTTCTAAACTTGCCCTGTGCCAAAAAACATCCTTGTCCCAGACAAGAATTCACAACTTCAGACAATTAAAAAAATTGTTCAAAGCCTTCAAAATCTAAAACTAACAGCACATGCTAATATCATGGGTGTAAACACGTGCTGCTATAGTCAACTTTGTTTTAAATATATTTTTTGTGAATATGTTGACCCTTATGTGTCCCGGATGTTTGTCAGCTCCATCAGATTTCTACAAAATGTTGTTTGATCAGTCATAAAGGAGGTTAGCTGTAACCCAAGGACTCCTGTCTCACTTCCTGGTTTCCAACAAGGAAAATATAGTTTAGTTAAGTTAGTTTCCTTGGTTTCCAAAAAGGCAGGAATGCTGCTGATAAATGTATTAAATAATAAAGCTATCAGGTCCAACTCAACCATAACAGGACAACTCAGTAGAACTACTAAATTAAACTAAATAAAAATGATGGTTTAAAAGTAGTTAAAGTAGTTTGAATGGCATTAAGAGAATTGTCAGCAACTCTGAAAAACAAATGGCGACTCACTTCGACTGTGAAATGACTAAATATGTAACTTTCTGACCTCTGACATCCAGTATGTATGCTCTTTAAGAATAAATTTCATCAGATGGAGGTAAGTCCAATACAAGGTTTAAGACTTTGATCTTTTAGATTTTCCCAGCCTAATTAGAGTTAAAAACAAAACCTAAAGAAAAAACAAGGTTTTCTCCCAATTCTCAAGAATGTGTGAAATAAATATGTGCTTCTCATCACTTGTTGAACTTGGTAAACATTTATGCATTTATTTTTTATTTATCTTTACTTATTTTTCACAAAATCGCAGACAGTACGTGTTTTTTGTTTATCTTTGTAGGCTAAATATACTTATATAGTGCAATGTCTGTGACATGTAATGTAACTTTACTGAATTAAAATGTTTGAAAAATTGCTCAAAGTTGCATTTAATCTAAGAAATAAAGAAAAAGGGGGCAGTTGATTTTGCACCTTGATACTTTATGGTTCAATTTGAGACACCTTTGTTAAGAAATTGACCTTTTATAGCAACTAAATGTAAAGATTTTGCTTTTTTAAGGAAGTGTCAACAAATCTGTGCAGCATTGAGCAACTTATCTCACTGTATAATAGTAAATGAGCTACACACACCATTCAGAGATAACTGTGTGATCATTACTCTAAGCCGAGTCAAAGATATTCATAATGTTGAACACATAATGTTCAAGGTTCAGAGCTGAGCCGCTGATAGCAAAGTGTGTATGCCAGTGGTCGTTGGCTGACAGTCAGGTACAATTGATGGGTCAAAGGTAAAGGCCCTTAAAGAGTTTGTGCACTGGTGCAGTATTTTGTTAGCATAGATAATGACAACAAAGTCTGTGTGCTGACATGGCTTGTTTTTCTGTGCTCAGATCTCTGGAGCAGCTCCTGGTGTCCCTGCAGTGGGGCCGACAGCAGACGTACTACCCCAGCGCACAGCCGCTCAGCACAGGAGAACTGGCAGCAGCCAATCACAAGCTAGCAGACGCCATCAACTCCCACCTGCTGGGGAACACCACCCCCGGCAGCAGCAGCAGCGTGGTGAAGAGCAGCAGTGCAACAGCTGAGCAGCTCTGCAGCACTCCGGCGGAAAAGATGGCTGAGAAGGTCTGAACTTCAAATCATTGTGCAAATCTAACACTTTTTTTACATTTGTCACAAATCTAGAACCTCACAAATGTTTTCTCTGTTTCCTGTCTTAGGTGCTGAAGATTTTAGATCCAATCTCCTGCTCAGAAAACAAGGCAGACCCTCCGCTCAGTGACTCCACCCCCTCAAACTTTCTCGGCAATAAGAAGAGCATCGGCAGGTTTCACCCTTACACCCGCTACGAGAACATTACTTTTAACTGCTGCGAGCGCTGCAGTGGAGACATCCTGGTGCTGTAGTGCGGTCACAGAGTGGCAAGATGTCCCCAGCTGACACCGATGCAGCAGCCGAGCTCATTTCAAATGACTGAGACCTGAACAGGAGTGTCCTCTGGAGGATATTACGGTTACGTGATGACTTCTGTCAGCATCACAAGTTTGCAGCTCCAGAAGACATTCCCTGTTTCAGTCCTTTGCTGCACATTTTAGTGCATTGCACCTCTATATATTGGATTTACAGAATTTCAGATGTTTTTAAATCTTATCAGCCTGCTGATTACTGTACCGTCTTTGACTTGAAAAAGAAAAATAAGGAAGTGGATTTGTTTTTTCAGGTACATGATGAGAAAGTGATGAAAACACAATGCATTTCAGAGCCTGGTTTAAACTATGGAAAGTGGTATTTATTGCTGGGAGGTGAGGTCAAGTTGAGTCAGTGTTACATGGTGAACAGACACAGCTGTGGGTGTCTGCTTATTCAAACTTGAACATTAGGCTAGCGCATCAAGTAATAATAATATAATAATCCTGTTGTGAATCAATGTGCAAACAAAAGAGAAAACAGGCTGTAGTGTGTACGTGTAAGCCTGAGGCTGGACGGCGAAACACCCTCCAGGAAGTTAAACAACTGATGAGCTAATAGCACAGGCACACCTGCACAGTACCTGTACAGTAAAAGTGATGATGCCTCTCATACTGCAGGGGTCTCCCCGCTTTCTCAATATGATGGTGCTATCTTATCTCTTTTGTATAATGCATGCTACAAAGGCGATATTATACAGTCAATATTTATAAGTGGTTTGACTGTACAACAAAACGCCACGTCCACTTATCTGTAAAGAGTTTGACTTTTTTAAGCGGTACAAAGAAAAAAAGACATTTCCAAAACATTTTCCCAGAAGATCTGGAATTATCATGTTGGTTTTAATTGAATTATGTCATAATGGCTTTGGTTGATGTGTATGTAATCATGATTTAAAAAAAAAGATTTTGTTTTTTGCCTCGGAATACACTATTATGAAATGACGAGTAATATATTTCACATGCCTTTTTGCAATTTTCTAAAACCAAGCTGTATATTTTGGACACTTTCATCTGCATGGAAAAGTTTGCATTAATGTTGATGGTATGATTTACAGTGAATGCCTCCATAAGAATTATTTTGTTCTCCATGTCAGACCAAAATAAAGACCAAAGTAGTTTCTACTTTTCTTTTTTAAATCTGTTGTCCTTGTCTTGTTTATCACCCTGCATTGGAACTCAGTAAAAAAAAAGCAGCAAGTGAACAGCAGCTACGACTCATTACAAAATTTTATTCACCACTTGCCTCAGTTTTTGACATTTTCTCAGCGAGCACTTGTACACAGACATGTCCTTATTGTCCCAAGTTACAGTTGTTGTTGGCTTCACTCATCGTCCCACCACATCTTGCCTTTGCCTGCACCTCTTCTTCCCTCCATGTTGCTCTTAAATGATGTCCGTACTCTGGTTCTAGCTGGCTGGTTTGTGAACCCAGATTCTTTGTTGGGCCTGTGAAGACTTTGTACCTCATTTTTAAACGTGCTCTCACTGTTTGTTTCTCCAAATCGTAATGGCTTGACACTGTTCTGTTTCTGCCTGTGATTTGTGAACCCCCTGGCTCTGTTATTCTCTTGCTGTGTCTCTTGTTTATGGAAGCTATCATACTTCCTCTGAGGCACAAACTTGAACGCCTCCTCCCATTTCCCCGTGTCCTTCATAGTGAGCATGATGCGGATCATCTGGTCCAGAGTCAGAGTTTTGGCTCCTATCTCCCAATGGAGGTACTCATCCAGTGGTAAACGGGCTGTGGCAAGATTCAGGCGCTTGGCGTTGGCCAACGACAAGCCCGACTGGATCGTCCGGTCAACTAGAGCGCCGATGATGTAGACCTTGGAGTGGTCATACTTGTGGAGAACATTTCGGGAGTCTGCAGTGAGGTACACGAGCTGCTCATGGGGGAACAGGTCCACATGCTGCTGCTCAGAGCTGGTGATGAGCAGGCGGTCCCAGGTTTCTGCACCGTATCGTTTGACCAGCTCTTTGTGATAGGCCCCGTCCGTCTGCAGGTTGCAAAAGTGGAGGTGGTAGGGTTCAACGGCACGCCGATTCCACGCTTCCACCTCCAGCAGCTGGGACACCGTGTTCTCCAACTCCCGCCTGCCCATGTTGGAAGCATAGCTCATGTCAAACACCAGCGGCTGACCAAACAGCATGGACTGGGCGCTCCTCCAGGCCAGGTGCTTGTCCAGGGAGCGGTCCCAGAATTGGAGGAACATTGTGTTTTTAAGCTGAGGTCTTTTCTCTTTGTCATCATCACTGTCATTTACTCTTCTCTGCTCCCTCTCTACCTTTTTCTGCTCCTGCTTCTTCTTACGGGCCCTTTTGTGGCCCTCCTTTATGGCCAGGTACTTCAGGTACTTCTTCCTGGCGGACTTTGTGGTGAGATCTGCCAGCGTCTGAACCTCTTCATCAGTCATCTCTTGAGGTACAAGCTTTCCAGCCAGCCGCCACATCGCAACCAGATCTCGAGTTGCCTCCAGTGATGAACTGCCCTTTAAATCCGCACCTGTGAGGTTATCATCATCACCATCACTTGCCTCCTCATCATCCGTGACTCGTTTCTCTTCTGACGCCGCTTGGGCTCTCATCACAGATTTCCATTTGTCCACATCGAGTGTGTGTATGTCCTCGGAGTCATCTCTGTTTGGATGGAGGGCGTCTTTCCAAGCTGGGGTCCCAGTGGTGAAGTGGCGAGCATGGATGTGTAGTCGGTGGTCACCGGCGCTGCTGACTGGGAGTAAACTCATGCCTCGCCTCTTGGCAACACAGGATGCAACAAAATGACTGCATTTCCAGAGTTCAGAAAAACTCTGAGCAGTGAAGAGACGTAACATGGCGACTGAGTAGCCTGTTTTTAACTGTTATAAGTAGGCTACTAAAACGAGGAAATAGACTGACTGTGTCTTTAAGAATCTAAACGGAACAAAAAATGCCACCAACGCGCTGCTCTCCGTCTTCCACCGTCACGAAACTGTTGCTGCCATGAAGTAACATCTGCATCTTGTGTACTAAATATCCCCTAAATTGTGTTGACACCCGGCAGCATGCTTGCTTGTCAAATATTAGGAGAAGGTCACGTTGTTTAGACGGTGTCACACTATAATGTGTCGTAGTGAAACGCCAATACACGGCAGAACCACACAGCTCGTCTGGTTTTAAATGTCTATCTAGCTTATCATAACAAAATGTTTCAACCAGTACTCGTGTCCTTTAGCTTTAATTCTCTATGGAGCGTCGATATAAATTATAATAATCATTTTTACACGAACGTTAACTGCCGTTTCTAGGGGGGCTTCTTTCGGCGACGCACAGCAGCCGTGACGCAACTTCCTTTTGATAGCGCATCTAATCTGTTGGCATCGAAAATGAGTTTGTTTTTGCCCAAATTAACGTGCAAAAAAGACATAGATGAAGTTATCAAAGGCGTCGCAGAAAAAGTCGTCGTTTTGAGGTTTGGGAGAGACGAAGATTTGGTTTGTCTCCAGCTGGATGAGATTGTAAGCAGGAGCACCGTTAATGTAAATAACTACACAGCCGCTAACGACTGTTTTTCTTTTGCTAATTTGTCCTTTTCATTCTAGCTGTCAAAAACTGCCCATGACCTGAGTAACATGGCGTCCATCTACATCGTCGATGTGGATAAAGCTCCCATCTACACGAGATACTTTGACATCAGCTACATCCCCTCCACTGTTTTCTTTTTCAACGGACAGCACATGAAAGTGGACTATGGGTGAGTGAGCAAAGATCTGATGGCTAACATCATATTTACATCTCTACAATCTGTTGATTTAGTCTGTAAATTGTTGTGGTAGTGTAAAATGGCCATCACAGTTACCTAGAGCCAACAGTCCATACCCCACAGCTATGTAAGTAAAGACAAGCAGCAAATATTTACACGTGAGAAGCTGATGTTTGCAGATTTACCACAGTTACAGATGTGCTCACTGTAGTTAAAATAAGAGTCATATTGACCTTATTTTGTTGATAATTGTTTTAGTTTCTTCTCTCTCAGCTCCCCAGATCACACCAAGTTTGTCGGCAGCTTCAAGACCAAACAAGATTTCATGGATCTGATCGAGGTCATATACAGAGGAGCCATGCGCGGGAAGATGATCGTCCAGAGTCCCATAGATCCTCAGAATATTCCCAAATATGATCTCCTCTACCATGGGATTTAAAATCAACACCTTCACTGTGCGGCCTTAAGATGAGAATGATTTCTCCCTGAGCAGCAAGTGACAGAAATTAGCTTTGACTTTCAAGCAAACATCTGAAGGAGTTTTGATATACATTGCTCTTTACTCCTTGTCCTTTTGCTATGTTTAAAGGTTGCTATGGAACAATGTTTTTATGTGTGGGTCCCAGCTTGGGTAGGTTTCATGCACACGTTGTGGCACATATTCCAGCCACTATTACACTGATCAACAGGGAAAAAACAGACTAATGCGAAGGCACTGTGGGCCAGTGAAGAAGACAACAAGCTGTTAAACAGAGAAATGTATTAAACACGTCTGTTAGACCTCAAGGATACACACAGTTTGTCTTGTTGATTAACAAACACTGTAAACTGAAACTTTGTTTGTTTACAAGGAAAATCCACAGCGCACCTTTCCAGACATGCGTACACAAAAACAATGTTTACCCAAACCCTGTGGAAATACAGTTACTATAAATACCAGTTTGATCATTTGGGAAGACTTTTAAAAAAATAGATTTAAAGACATGACAAATAGACACAGGGTAATAGGCTTTGTTAAAGCTCCCATTATTCAAAATTATTGACAGCAGAGCATCTTTTTCAATGAAAATAATTAGATATTTCCATATTTTTTCCTGACAGCCTTTCTAATATTCTCTATGTCTCATGTTTGATAGAGAATGTGAGTTTTGATAAATTATTTTCATCAACTTTTTTTCTGATTTTATTTATTTATTGTGAAAATGCAGTGTCGTCTTGATGTTTCCCATGGAAAATAGAAAATAAATACAGTTCATTTATGCAATGTAAATGCTCTCTTTTTATAATAAACTTTTATATTTTATCTTGCACCATTCCTTCCATTGTTCTGTGGCATCTCTTTCTGCTTTTTACAAATGTATTTCTTTGAATTTTAAATAATCTTACTATGACTAAATAGTAGAGACTACTCTTGGTATAACACAACACCTCTCTAAACAGTTTGAAAAAAAAGAACATTAGGATTTTCATGAAGTGATGATTTATTACAGGACTCTTGCATTAGACTGAGTCATTTAAAGCTACATCTTATAAACTGGCAAATGAGTGTCATTTCTCAACAGTTGACTAAAAAATCAATAATACAAATCAATAGGTTTTCAAATATTAACAGATGTTGAAAAAGAGATCTCACATGCTGACATGTAGTGATAAATGTAACAGTTCTGTTCCTATAGTGTGTGGAGAGCAACAAGTTGGCATAAATCAGTGGTTCCCAACTGGCCCAGCCACGGGGTACAGAAGATTTCCCCTTAGTCATAAGTTCAAGGTCCACTCAGTTTAATATATTCAGCATCATAACTGCTTTTGGCCATGTTGTGAAGCTACTTATCTGCCTCTGTCAAGTAGCTGTCCATTAATCACTCACAGCAGGAAACAGCAGTTCAAAATAAAAGTGCTGTGCAGGAAACTCACTGTACTTCTAAAATTAAGTGTTTTTTTTTTTTTACAAACTTGACATGTTTGTGAGTCACTTGTGGTCCATTCACAATGAACCACAAGTGACTCACCAGTTGGGAATCACTGGCACAAACAGCACAACACACACTTACAGATTCCAGAAATAGAAAGGACTTCTGACAAAAAGCGGGATGTAAAAGAAACCTTACAGTGGGGGAAATAAGTATTAAACACATCAACATTTTTTTCATTAAACATATTTGAAATGCAGCTATTCACATGAAATTTACACCAGACATTATTGTGAACTCAGTATAACTATGCATTTTAAAGTTATGCACAATAAAGTGGAATAACACAGGAAAAAGTATTGACCAAAATGCAATGTGAACACTGTGAGAGATTAATTTCTCCATACAGGAGGCATTATGAAAGCTGTTCTCCAACAGTTATTAAGTACATTTCAGTTGACGTGTCCAATATTTTTTTCCTGTGTTGTTCCACTTATAGTCTCATTGAATGTGTCTGTATAGTGTAGTGTCCAGTGTATACTGAATGCGACTGTATAGTTTTATTGAATTAATATCAATGTCAGGTGTACATTTCATGTGAATAGCTCCATTGGAAATATGTTTAATAAAAGAACCTTGATGCATGGTATACATATTTCCCTGGCTTGATTCCTGTATAGTGTGTACCCAGCAAGTCTGATACTGTGCTGATATATTATTATAGTGGTTGGTGGCCTATACACTGTTCAGGCTTATTTTGTTCATACTCCTATCTGATTCACTCTCCATCCATTTGAATCTAAAGCTGTACTTCCACAGCTGACTGCATATTGTCTCCTCTCCCCTCTGATGGAGGTCTGGGCGCTGCATTTTGTGGATGAGACCCACAAGAGGCAACATCACCTGCTGGTGATTCGTCAGCGTTCCTGTTCCTCTCTTTAACCCAGACTGCATACAGAGAGTTGGACCTGTAATCAGACTGCATTCACAGAAAAAATGAATGGGAGTGAGACAAATGTGGTGACTTTTCCAGTTTGTTTTAGTCTCCACCTCTGTAAGTCATCAAAAATAGGTATAATGTTAAAAAGCTCACCTGTGTCTGCTTCTCCTCTGTCTCAGTGTCTCCTGGCTTCCGCATTTTGTCTAAATAGAGATACTGTGATTAGACAAATATACACTTCTCTACGGTCATTACATTCTTTCTCAAATTATTTTAAATCTATTAACTCACAATTAATTATAATTCTTACCTCTGCATTTCAGAGCAGCTCCAACACCAACACAGACCAATACAATACTGAATACACCCAGAACAGGCCACTGCCACTGGACCCCGCTGCCTGTAGAATCCTCTAGAGACCCTAATAATGAGGGATATGCCTTAACTTCCAGCACCATTGTACACACAAATATTAACAGCTCTTACATTAGTTTTACAGTTATCTCTACCTGCAGCCTGTTTTGCTTCGCTGTTCCCAGCCCTAGAGCGATAGAGGCTGTGTTCCTTATAGCTGTAACCCAGGCTGTAGGTGTCTCTGCCCCAGTAGTAGCTGTTGGTGCGAAGAGGGAAGAAAGGAGCCATGTAGGCCTGCGCTCTCTGGGCTGGATGGACCTCGTCACTGTCAGGGTAGCTCGCTGTACTGTGGTCCTGCAACCACCTCTCGAGAAGCCTGACATGCATCCACACAGCAGAGAGAACAGTGTATGAAATTAATCTGTAGCTTTTAAAGATTAGGTTTACACGTGGTGCACATAGTAAAAGGTCCAGTTTAAGTACATACAGTACGATACAGTACGATGCGATACGATACAATACGCTATACTTTATTGTCCCATAAATATATAAGTTCATCTGTGGAGTTCCAGTGGTCCCTACACCAATAACTCTTCCAGTGTACACAGGCATGCAAGTGCAGTTTTGAAATAGACTTTAAAAATTTTTGAGCCTAGGCTTTAATGAGAATTGATCAAGAATGATAGTTCGTAACCTACTTGTCAATGAAGCTGTGATGTAACATAAAGACGGGGTCATTGGCTGCAGTGGGCACCAGAGACATGGTGCCATTGAGATATCTGTGGACCAGGTTGTGCATAGAGGCATTCAGGTGTCGGGAATCATTGGGAATCTCAAAACCTGCCAGGGCAAAGGAACACATTTGAACTAGTTTAGAGTTTCCCTGCTCAATATTTTAGCTCTTTTGCTGCTTTATGTTTTAGAATTCTTACCTGCACAAATTATTTAAAGTTACCTGTTGTTAAAAAGAAATATGGGATATGTCTTAAGCAATCTAACCAACCTTCTAGCTTGTTCCTGAAGCCTCTTCGAGATGTTATGTCAAATGGAGGGGTGTCAAAAACGGGTGTTGCCATTGTGTCTTCAACGTCCTCAGTGGTTGGCAGTGTTTTGTACATTGGATCCCTTCCAGGGTTGCGGATCAGATGTGTAGGATCGGATGCATCAGAGTGGATGCAGATTATGCCAAGACTTTCCTGAAATGGACATATCGTCTCCCATTTTGAGAAAAGAGAAGCACTGTCTATACGACCATCTTGGCCAACTCCCCCAAAGTACTTGTTGGTGCAGATGTTGCAATGGTTGCTTCTGGTCCAGTCCCAGTATGGGATGTAGAAGTCTTGGTTCCCAGTGAGCTCCCTAATCTCTCTCTCGATGAAGAGTAGAAACACTCGGTGCCAGAAGATGAAAGCAGGACCTCGGTGTGCAGCATTATTTTCAGAACCAGCGTAGCTCTTGGCAGAGTAGTAGTGCATCCATACGTACAGATTGTACACACTTGTGTTGTGAAATGCATAGTTCCCATCCACTGTCGTGTCGTTGCTTGTAAGGATCATATATCGGCTGCTGGGGCTCTGTTTCGCCAGGTGCAGGCTTGAGAGGAACGTCTCTCTCTCAGGATCAGTCAGATCTGTTATCTCTTTCCTCTCAACATGGTGCCGTTGCTGACATTGGGGTCCTCTCCAGCCTGGGAGGCACTGACCACAGTCGAATCCATCATAGTTTCCCCAGCACGTACACACTGAATCATAAAATGCACGAGGCCAGCTCACCCTGTAGTCCACTGGTTTTGGGAGGTCTCTTGCAGGATGTGGTGTACATACTCCTCTACCTGAGCTGAACCCACAAGGAGAGCCATTCCAGAGGGGGCAACACGTCCGGGCCTGCAGAGCCTCTGGTGTGGTACAGGGACGTGGAAACTGGGCCTCCACTGCTCTCAGAGATAGCCAAAGGACCAGCCAGAACCAGTGCAGCGACAGCAGCATGTTGGAGATGGAGACAGATCTCTGGGCTCCAAAAAACACCAGGAGGATACAGCACACTCACCAGCTTGTCACTGGCAGCCTCCTTTTAAAGGGTCGATGTCGTAAGGCTCTTATACTTTGACAGTCATGCTGCAATATTTGAACAGGTGATGCGTAGGCATTTCTGTGAAGGCTACAGACAGCTATACGTTTACATTGCTCTGTCTCTTATGCAAGACTGTGTGTTACATCACTGGACCAGCCAAAGAAGTTCATCATCCTGCTTCAAAACTTATGGTTATTTTTAAAGTAGAACTAAAAGTCATTGTCACGGCTTGTGTTGGATCAGCTGTGTCAACATGAGACCCAGAAGTTGATTTGGTTTGGCCAAGTGGTTGATGCTCCGTGCCGTACGTGTGTGTGTGTGTGGCAAAAAAAACCCAACATAACTAGATCTTGTACCATGCCCTGCAGAGTTAATGATCACATAGGTATCCTTGGGCAAGATGCTGAACCCAAATTGTTCCAGATGGCTGTTCCACTGGTTCCAGATGGCTGTTCCATTGGTGTGTGAGGGCATATCAGTGCATATGGTACCATATACGGTAGCCTAAGCCACCAGTGTGTGAATGTGTGTGTAAATGGGTGAATGTGACATGTGGTGTAAAAATGCTTTGAGTGGCTGGAAGACTAGAAAAGTGCTATACAAGTGCAGTCTGTTTACCATTCTTCCATGCTGCAAAGTTAAAGTACTACATAATTATAAATAGCCAACTGCAGAGTAGCCACCTTGTAGTAAATGATATTGATAAATGCTCATTAAGACCTATTCGTACTGTCGATGGGCTAATTTAAACTTAATAGGCTGTTACCTTTAGTCAAATATGTTTTGTGGCTCCAGATTGGAGTTATGTCTCAGCCCTGTGATAGTCTGGTGACCTGTCCAGGGTGTACCCCGCCTCTCGCCCAGTGTCAGCTGGGATAGGCTCCAGCCCCCCCGCAACCCTCAAGAGGATAAGCAGTTCTGACAATGGATGGAAGGAAGACAGGTAGCTTTTGTGATACTGTCCTCTTTTCTTTCAGTGGCAGGTCATCTTCACTGTTGCTTTATTGTAATTTGCTCTGTACAATAAAGCGATTTATTGTCCCACTGACGGCGTTCTCCTTTTAAATGTTATCATCACTCACACTGGCTGCCAATCAGGGCTTTTAATGTGTCACACACTTATAATTCCCATGTGCAAATGGCCACAAATAGGTTCCTTGTGAAGGTTTTTCAAATTTTTAAATTATATTTTTTATCCAGAGTTGGCCTCTTTATTACAAAATGGATGTGCACAACATACTGATACAGTCAACTGAAAATGCATTCATAACTTTCTGTATAGGCCCAGTTGAATATTGCAATAATAGTGTGTGGCTATCACAAAATCCCATGCCACACCTGGATCGGCACACCATTTGAGAACCACTGCTTTATGACTTTCTTTTCTGGTTTCTGGCTTTGAGAGAGAGCAGCTCATGTTCACAAATATTGATTCGCAGGCCATGGAAATATCATATCCTGAGACCCAAACTTTTGTTTTGTATACATTTTTTAATTTCTCCTAGCTATTTGGGATCAGTAGAACCTGTTAATATAAAAAACTAAACATTGTCAACAATAATAAAGTCACAATATCCTCAAATAAGAGAGTAATAAAGTTCAAATGTCCTTTAACGGGTTGAATATTCCAAAGTACTTTCTAATAAACAGCATCTTAGCTTGTTACTCTTGCTAAAAACATTATTAATGATAAATAAACAAGTTTCAACCATAAAATGTGATCAGGTTTTGGACCTTGTCTACATTTGTGATGGGATGCCATCTTGTTTTTCCATGGATTAGTGTGTTGTGCTCTTACTACCACTAGATGGCACAAAAAAAGTGTCTACGAATGAGGACAATAGGCCTAAGTTAAGAGGAATAAAGTATAAAGTCCAGTAAACTCAAAATGCAATGTCCTTATATGAGGACACAGGGTCTTAATTTAGGTGGTGTTCACCTTTAACATCTCACACAAGCACTAAACCTGGTTATGCAGTAACTGACTAGCTCCAGAGGGTGGCAGCATTGCAACATAGCGAATGTAAGCTACCACAAAAATCCCAAAGAAGAAGAAGCCCTGCAGCTCAGTGTTATGCCTCCCCCTGCTGGCAGTTCGCTGTAACTACAGACCGGCCAGCTCACTGTCGGTGCTGCAAAACAAACGCCATCTTTAGCTGACAGGCAAACTACTGAAGCAGAGTTGTGGGGCGAAACTAGGTCAGGCAGACGACTGGAAAACGAAACCACTTCTGAACATTTCTGCTTTATAAGCTTTCCGCCGGTGTTTGCTAACCTCCCGACACACCACGCTGTCCTATGGTCCAATGTGTTTGATCCGTCCGCCAGCTCGAACGCAGTTTTCTTGTGTCGGTCCCGGTTGACGTTAGGTGGTCGCCTTTTCTGACAATCAGCCGACGGAGGTGAAAGCCAGGTAAAAGGAGAACGGCATCTCATGAGACGCTACGTCACCCCTTGTGTTTCTCTAAAATATATTTTTCAAAGTAACTTCATATTAAGTACAACTTGTTAGCTAAGTAGCGTTAGCTAGCAAGATGCAAGGCTCGGTTCGGCTAAGCTAACTCTTGTCTTTGACGTGTTTGTGTCGTAAACTAACCATCAGTGTTGTCATTAAACGTCGCCAACATCGCGACATCATTTCTGTGCAGACATATGCAACTATAGACACATTATGTGAACTTAAATCCACTTAATTTAACATCAGGCTGATGAAACAGTGGTGTTGTTTGAGGCGGAGGGAGGCGTGTCCTCCTTTACAATGTTTTCATTCTCAGGTCAGCACAGGCAGTGGAAGCAGCCAGAAACACACACACAGGAACATTTTACTTTTGTTCAGCTTTGCAGGTTAATTAGTCGTGTCATAGGTAAGTCAGGGCATTACACATTAAATGAACACCACTGTAGACAAACAACATCTCATAAATATACCACAGTCTTATTCTTGCCTACATGATAATTGAAAATAAACCAGGGACTCTCATTTTTAGATGGTGGCACACACTTGCACAGAATTATCAGTCGACCAACATTGATAAAAGAAAACAAGTCTAATTAGACATGCTGAATAAATACAAATATTGCTTTTGATTTAATTCAATTCAGTAGAACTTTATTTATCCAGAAAGAAAATTGTGTTTTTGAGAAAGCTTCAAATTACAGTAACACTAAATACAGTAACCACAGTTTAACGATTGACAACCAGTGGCTTCCCCGGGTCAGGGTCACTCACTGACTCACTGGGTCCAGTTTTTAAACAATAGAGTATTAAATATCTGGCAAAATATACATGATAGAAGTAGTTTCAAGGAGCAGAAACAAAAACCAAATACGTTTGTGTGAAGATATCTACATATGAGCACAATACTTTGTCATGGTAAATGTATTGTTATATTGTGACATTGATATGTAATGTAATTGTCAAAGTTACTGGAAAATAATTTAGAAACTGATGAACTAAGTTGACAGGAATGTTTCTGGCTATTCCCGCTGACCAAATAATACAACCAGAGATAATAAGACAAGAGATACCTCAATGTAAATGGCTGAATATATGTACTAGGGCTGGCACGATATTGGATTTTTGCTTCATGATTATTGGGCCTAAAGAGTTCACGATAATGATTTAGTGATATCTACGAAGGGAAAAAAGAAAGCCATCAGTCCGATGAATCTCTAACTTTATTTACTGTGCACTACATCTCTGTTCTGGCAAATAATTTACTCTCAAAATAAAGTGTTGGGTGGGGGAGACAGAGTCTGTAAACTTAACTGTACAAAATGGTACAAAAAGAGCAGTCATACTTACTGGGTAGTGAAAGGCAACTAGATGCCATTGGGGGACGGTGACAAAGCAAGAACAGAAAGAAAAGAAAGTAATTTAAGAAGCATTTGATGAGTTACACAGTATTATCATATGTGTATTATTAACATGATAGCAGTATTTAATTTTTAAATGCCACGGTTATTGTCAATACAGGTATATAGCAATACTCCTATGTGTACATATATATGTACATACTCTGTATATGAAACATAGCTGATGGTTGCATTATGGTGTGTCATCATATTGCCCAACCCTTTGCAGCAGAAGCTTTTATCGTGGCATAGGTCAAATACTATGTCGACTGCTGATATTTGGCCAGATGCAAATATGTCTTTTGCATTATCTTCTTCTTCAGTGAAGGAATGCCTCGCTGTCATAGCTGCACATTCTCTGTCTTTGAACCTCTGTTGCGTGAAGAGAGGCTTGTCTCGTCCTGCTTTGAACCTGCATTTGTGGAAAGACTGCAGAAATTGCTGTAGAGCTTGTGGAAAACGTATGGGTTGAAGAGTCAGTGAAATTATCAGGAACTCACTTCTGATGCAACATTAACAGGAAATAATCCACTCCAAATTCATTCAGTCATTTTAGACAGAAACTTCCTGCAGTTACTGTGTTCACTATTCCAGGGAATTGTATAGTTTGTCAGTTTTTCTGTACTGTTATTGTTATGCGTTGAATAAAGTGTGAAATATCCATAAAGTATACCACTTGGAGAGAGTTTTTTAATGGTAGAAAAGGGGTTCCTTAAGGATAAAGATTAGTTGATGTAGAGATTAGGTTTAAGAAACCCTGTGTGAACAGTAGTTTCTTAAAGTTAACTCTGCCAACCATCTGGATTTTGTTCACTCCTCTTCTGTTTACTCAGGATGAAACGAGGTCTGCAGGGGAATGAACAGGAGGACGGAGGTGGCACCAGCAGCGGGTCTCAGGAGACTCTTAAACGGTCCCGCAAGCAGAGGAGGGAGAAAGATCCGGAGGAGGAGGGAGTCCGCTGGGGGTGTCTGCCTCAGGAGATCCTGCTCCACATCTTCCAGTACCTGCCTCTGCTGGATAGGGCTTACGCCTCTCAGGTACCCATGTAATAATGAGACAATGGTTACACCAGGCCCTTAGGAACAGCGCCAGGCCGTGAAGCCAGTTTGACGTAGTGGCCAGGCTGTGAATTACAGCTTCTGGGTCTGAAAAGACTTTTTCCCATAGACTTATTGGTACAGGGACGTCTGTAGATCAGTGGATACATTTTTTTTTTTTTGAGCGTCACTATTTCCACAAGTTGACTTGTTTCACAAACAGGATTTGATCCACTTGTTCCAGTAACATTTCCAAGGTGTAGAAGAGCTGCACAGTAAAATAATTTTATCCTCATTCAAGTCAGCAGAGTGCTAAACCACAAGTTAGCTGCTTGGCTGGTGAAAGTCTCAAGCATTTGCCCCATGACACAGACGATCTGGGTCATTTTACACACAGAAGTCAAACTTTTTTGCCTTAAACATAACTATACAATAACACAGCAAGCTTATGATGTTGTATAATTATGTTTCAGTCACCTCTTCATTTCATACTCCCAGCTGACTCAGAAAACTTTGTAGGATTTTTGAAGGATGATAGAATGACAAAGAATTAGCAGTATAGGCTGTCCCAAACCATGAAGTGCCTTGAAAATAAGTAAATGACCTTTAAATTCAATCCTAAAGACACTAGGTGTCACAGCAGATTATGTTTCTTTTTTGTTCTTGTTAAGGGCCTGCAGAAGAAATTTAAATTAAAGTTTTTGGCATCTTGTTGGGACAGAACGAGCTGTACCTCTGCTATATTGCCAAAGCAGCCAAAGCAGATATAATCACTATTTTTCTAATTACACTGTCAAATGAAAGCATGAAAACAGTGTGACAACGTGAAAGAGCTTTTCAGAGCTTTAAAACGAGTTCAGCTCAATGTTTAGCCCTCTGACCTACATGTTTACTGCTCTGATTTAATCTTACTGTTCTCAGAAAAGTTGTTTTCAGATGCAGGAGGAAGCTGCTTTCATCCAAAAAGCTCTAAACCTCACTACCTGCTCAGCACCAAACAACAGACAGACGCAGCGTGTCTCTGCTGCCCTCAAGTGGCCCCCCGAAAAACAAGTTACTGCAATTGGACTCTTAACAATGCACCAGAAAGTTTCAAGCACCCAAACAAACACTCATACCTGTTTTTCTGTTCCAACAAGTCTGGTACTCTTGACATTAGTGCTGCAGTGAAGAAGGCTACTTGCCTCAGGGTGAATTAATGGTCTCTGTGCTCTCCTGTGAGTCACATTTTGTAAGCTATTGTGGAAAAAAAATCTTATTTCAAATATGACTCAGATTTTGCTCTGCAGAGTGTCCCCAAAGGATTCATTTTGCCAATAGCAGCAATTTTAGGCATTTTTAAAATTGTATGAAAGAGGTTAAAAAATCTTTAGTTGCCTTTTGTTAAGTCTATTTTGAATAACTCAAGAATGGTCCATGAACATAACCAAACAAAGAATATTTCTGAGTCAGATTTTAATTTTGTTGATGTCATCACAGGTGTGCCGTGGCTGGAACCAGGCGTTTCACATGCCGGAGCTGTGGCGCTGCTTCGAGTTCGAGTTGAACCAACCAGCCAGCTCCTACCTGAAGGCCACACACCCAGAACTAATCAAACAGATCATCAAAAGGCACTCCAACCACCTGCAGTATGTGAGCTTCAAGGTAAGGACTAATGGTGAAGAGGAGTTTGAGCTTAGGGTGGTTAAAATGATGAAGAGAAAGTGTGTAGTGAGGTGAATTCTTATGCTCCTGCCAAGTTCAAGTGTTGCTGGGTTTTCATTTTCTGTCTCTGTGCTGCTCAGGTGGACAGCAGCAGAGAGTCTGCAGAGGCAGCGTGCGACATCCTCTCTCAGCTCGTGAACTGCTCTTTGAAAACACTCGGGCTCATCTCCACGGCCAGACCCAGCTTCATGGAGCTGCCTAAGGTAAACCTCAGCAAGAGACGCTGTAACTGTAACTGTAACATAGTGTGAGCATATCTTAGCTTTTCAGCTTTGCACTCACCCTGTTTACTTGGACAGTTAAGCAGATGCATAGTGGAACTAGATGGCAGATGTAGGCCATGACTGCATGTCTAATTGTGTGATGTCTTGGTGAATAAAACCAGCATATAAAGCCTCCATGTTAACCAAAGAAAAGCAACGTTTCTCTCTTTCGCTCTGCTCCACAGTCTCACTTCATCTCAGCGCTGACGGTGGTTTTTGTCAACTCCAAATCCCTCTCCTCCCTGAAGATCGATGACACACCTGTAGACGATCCCTCCCTCAAAGTCCTGGTGGCCAACAACAGTGACACCCTCAAACTGCTGAAAATGAGCAGCTGCCCTCATGTTTCACCCGCAGGTACTGACAAATGAGGAATGATAGCTATTAGGGATGTTAATGATTAATAATAGTTGACTAATTATTGTAAGAACTCAATTGATCAAGGGGCAATTATAGCTGACATTGGTGTAAAACCTTTTTACGTCTGTGGAACATCAGCTCCCCCCTGGGATGTTTTTAGCAGCAGGACGGCAAATTTGAAATGGTGGACGGAAAATAAGTATAAAACACATTTCCCACAGGTCCTTGAAATCTTTGAAAATTTGTGAATTTTAGGGAAAGGCCTTAAAAGCTTTTGAAAGTAGACAAAACTAGTTGAAAGTGCTTGGATTTGTAGATTTTTTTTAACAAGTTATTTTGTTGGTAATTCAACAAAGATGTACTGAGTCTTTATAAACAAACACAGAACCAGTGAGGACAAAAAAACCCAAAAACACCACCCACCCATCAACCCAGGAACAAACAGAGAAAGCCAGACCAGTCAAAGGAAATCTAATAAACAAAATAAATAGATAAATAATTTTTAAAAAAGTATAAATGTGAAATAAATATAAAATAATATATATATATAAAATGGAATATATAAAAATACAAATAAAAATTAAATTAGATCTAATTTAACTTAATTTAAAAAGGGAAGAGTGACGGCAAATTAAATAACTTGTATGTAGGGGAGTATAGCATGTTTCATTACAATTTTTCAGTTTCTGTATTTGCCACAAAAGTTAAAAATGGTTGCCAGGTGGCAAAGAAGCGTGCAGTTGATTGAATTTATAAATTTTGTGCAAGAAACAAATTGAAGCTCTTGAAGGTGTCTTGCCAGCGAAAGTGAGAGTAAATGCCCACCCCAGATTCACTCTTGTTTGGCTTTTTGTCTCACTATATTTGAGTTTTTTGGCACAGTGTCTCTTCAATGCCTGCTGCTTATGTCTGGCACATGATTGCTACCATTTTACATGGTACACCTATAAACTTTCCAGACACAAAAAATAAGAAGAGGAAAGAAAATACAGGCAGAGGGCAGAGTGCATCCATACATTTTTAAGCGCTTATCCGAAGCCGGGTCGCAGGGGCAGCAGGCTGAGCGAAGTAGTCCAGGCATTCCTCTCCCCAATGCTTTCCCGCTCCTCCTGGGGAACCCCAAAGTGTTCCCAGGCCAGACAAGATATATAATCCCTCCAGAGTGTTCTAAGTCTGCCCCGGCGCCTCCTACCTGTGGGATGTACCTGGAACACATTTAACGGGACACCTTTCTAAGGAAACTCATTTCAGTTGCTTGTATCCACAACCCCTTTTTGGAAATTCCTGCCAAGTACATCGTTAACATTAGTAAACAGGCTACTTTCCAGTGTCTGCATGTGTTTCCTGCAGTTGCGTCATTGTTTCACACACCACCTGCCACCACCTACGCAGCCTAATTGAAAAATGTTCACACATTTAAGCCTCTCTTTGTTTTTAATTGTTGTCTGTAAAGTCGACTAGTTCTCATTATGAAAGTTGTCATTAACAGTAATTAGCCTTGATCTGTGTTGTGTCCTTGTTTCTGAGGGAATTGGGGCTGGAAAGTCCCCAAAAAGTCCTTGAATTTGATGTTTAAGAAACTTTGGGGACCCTGATGAAAGCACGTTATTTGCAGTCAAGGAGGTAATTGGGCAGAAGTGGCTTGGAAGACATAAATGTAGATGGAACGGGACACTGATGCTGAAAAACACACAGTGATGGAACATTGTTGGCCAACATTGCTCCTCTTCATCTTCTTCTGTGCTCAGCTTTAAACAGGCTGTGTAGATCTGTAATCTCCTAATTAACTTTTCTCTGTATCCCAGGCATCCTGTGTGTGGCTGATCAGTGCCACGGCCTGAGAGAACTGGCACTCAACTACCATTTGCTGAGCGATGACCTTCTCATCGCCCTCTCCTCAGAGAAGCATGTTCACCTCGAGCACCTTCGCATCGACGTGGTCAGTGAGAATCCTGGCCAGCAGTTCCACACCATCAAGAAGAGCAGCTGGGACGCCATGGTGCGCCATTCTCCTAAATTTAATCTGGTCATGTACTTCTTCCTCTATGAGGACGAGTTCAGCCCTTTCTTCCGCGATGAAATCCCCGTTACGCATCTGTACTTTGGCCGCTCCGTCAGCAAAGACGTGCTCGGCCGCGTTGGCCTCAACTGCCCACGTCTGGTTGAGCTGGTGGTGTGCGCCAATGGGCTGCGGCCGCTGGATGAGGAGCTGATCCGCATCGCCCAGCGCTGCACGCAGCTGTCGGCCATCGGCTTGGGGGAGTGCGAAGTGTCCTGTAGCGCCTTCGTGGAGTTTGTCAAGATGTGTGGAGACAGACTGACGCAACTATCCATCATGGAGGAGGTACTGGTTCCAGATCACCGCTATGGGCTGGATGATATCCACTGGGAGGTGTCAAAGCATTTGGGTCGCGTCTGGTTCCCAGACATGATGCCTACCTGGTAGATGTCTGGAGGAAGATTTAAGTTTTTGTGACTGTGTGTCCCTTGGAGAACAATATTTCTTGGAGATGCCCCTCATCTTTCTCCTGTTTGTGAGAAAGGCCCTTTCTTTTTCACCCTGAATACATGAAGAAATTGCTTCACCTCGAGCTTTGAGCTTTGATTATTTAATAATGATATTAATAGTAATAATACATTTTATTGATAGAGTGCTTTTCAGGGTACTCAAAAACACTCAACACAAGTTAAAATGATCATAGAGTCAGTCTACAAACAGTCTAAAAATATATAATACAACAAAAATCACACATTAAAAGCAGAGTTTTGATCAGTGAGAAGTGACAGATTGGATAAGTCTCATATGTGTTTGGGGAAAAAGTGGCTGTGGAAAAGGGCCCTCGGTCTGATGCTTGGTCCTGGAGGTGGATATAGGAGGTCGGTATCAGAGGATTGGAGGCTGTGGGAAGGAGTGTGAATGTGGAGTAGGTCAATGAGGTATGAGGGGCCCTGGTTATGGACGACTTTGTAAGTGAGGAGAAAGACTTGACTTATTTTTTTTCCTCTATTTGTCATGTTATCACTTATAGCATTTAGCACCTTGTCTTCTGAGCCCTTTCTTAAAGGAATACTTCACCTGCAAACTTACTCACCGCGTGTCACCTTCATTTTCGTGACAAAAAACCTTTGTTTTTCTGGCATGCCTCCACAGTGAACGAAGAATCCAAAAAAGGCAAACATTCTTCATGAATTGAAGTAAACAGTCAGGGACCATGGTTAACAACAGCAAAACTATGTCTGCTTACAAACTCTCACACAGCTCATGCAGTATAATCCATTTATCCAGTTGTATGTTCAGCACTTCCCAAACACATTATTTTTTGCGTAAACATTATAATTTTTGGATTCTCCGTTCACCGTGGAGGCATGCCAAAAAAACAGTTTTCTTCACAAATCCAACGTAACGTGTTGAGTTATTGTCAAATGGTCATTTTGTAGGTGAAGTATTCCTTCAAGGGCTAACACCCTGTGATTGGTTTTCCATGGGAATTAACAGGAATGTCGGCATTATTGGGAATGAATGGGAATTTGTGGGGGTTATTTCATGTACGCGGCCTGTCTTTACTGCATTATATACAGACAGAAACAATACCATTTTGTCATATCATAGGAGGGCATAATCTTTCTAATAGAAATCACAAATTTCAAGTTTAATTTCAGTAACTTTACATACAGATGTTTTCCATCAGGTGGCATCGCCACACTGAAAGCAAAATGTCTGAGACCAGGCAGTGTGGTAGCTCAGAAAGCAGTCTGCATAGTCACCATTATAAGCCAGTATGTTTTGGTGATACCTAGTTAACATCATAAAAAGTCCTACTTCTTATCTATTATGGAAGGTTTACAACCCAATAATGACACATGGTAACTGTACAGGAGTAAGAAACATTTCATTATGAAGGGACAGTCACCCTCAGTGTGACACTTGTTGTAGACTGGATGGCTGATCACAACACTGTGGTCAGGTAGGCCATACTGAAGCACACAGTGACAACATGTTGAATACATTAGGTTTTGTTTTGCTCTCCATGCTCCTGCCTCCTGTCATCATGTCTCTGCTTGACGTCTTTGCTTAGTTTCTGAGTCACTGCATCTCATTTAGAAAAAATAGAGCTGTCTCTTACTCTGTGCCGTTTCATCTCCCTGTTTCTAAGGACAGCTGTTTGCAAAGGTGGTGCTCTTCAGTGACTCTGGCCATAATCATCGTACTCTGTATATACTGTATATATGTAGAGAGAGTGATGTTTGGACATATTTTTGTGTGTAATGTACAGTAGCTATATTTCTGCTTGCCTGACCCATGTTCCTATCAAGACTGTAAATATCAAAATGTTATATTGCAAAACAGACGGGAGGAAAGAATTTTAATGTGGGCGTTATATATTTGTACATTTACCGAATTCTACTGATGCACTTTTACTCTGATGAAGTTTAGCGAGATGAGCTGCATGAGATTAACGGATTTTGCAGCCACATGATGATAAAACATTGGTGGCGATCAGTAAATCTGTCAGTTCTATGCGTCACCCAAGGTAGTTTACTTGCTTTTTATTGAGTTTTCTATTCTTAGAAACATTTTCGGTTTGAAGATATTAAATTGGCAGGTGGGATTATTTTCATTGTTGATAGATGACAGAAAAAAATAATTGAGACTTTAGGAAAGGGACAAACGAAACGTGAAAACACAATCATTCATAGTCTACACCACTTGTTCCCAACTGGTGGTTCGCAGCCCAAAAGTGGTCTGAATGGGCCACAAGTGACTACCCAATATGTTGAGGTTGTAAAAAACACACTTTATTTTGAAATACAGCAGATTTCCGGCACAGAGGTTTTATTTTGAAGTGCCGTTTCCCGCTGTAGAGTGAGGGAATAACTGACAGCTGCTTAACAGAGACAGCAAACTAGCTCAGTGACATGGCCAAACGCAAGTATGAAGCTGACTTTAAACTAACGACTCAGGAGAAATCTGGACCGTGTGGCTGGACCAGAGGGGAACCACTGGTCGATACCTACTTAATCTACTTAAGTAAATAAAGGGTCGCCCCGTGAGGAGCTCTCAAATTGATTGACGGATCTCTATTAATGTTTCCTAACATCAGCCATGTCTGTAAACAGCAGAGAAGAAGCCCACGTTTCCAATTATGACCACTCGACAAAGATACAAAACGTGTATCTATCTTCAGTTTTTCTCCTTGTGTATTTAGCTCAAATTTGCTAAGTAACGGAACTGCTCCAAATATTAAAACAGGGCTGCACAATTATGACAAATGCTGCACTTTATGCAACAAGTTTTATACAGGAACAGGCTCTCCTACAATACAAACACACAACAGGTGCCACATCATCCAGTAACCAGTGGTCATGTATAATTGATAAAAATCACGACCTTAATGAGGTAATTGTGCAGCCCTGACGCCAGGACAGTGTGACAGCTGAATGTTGATGTAACTGAATGTTTGCCTGAATGTGTGAGAGTTAAATATTTATGTCTCACTGTTGTTTTGTTGCAATGGAGTGAGTAATAATACGTTGGAAGATGTCTTAAGGTGGTGGATATTGTAGTCTATGGACGCCCTTGGACTGTGCAATGAAAGAGATCTATAAATCATTATGTTGAGTTAACAATGGATTCTTGTTTTACAAGGTTGATGTTCATCCTTTTTTGGTGTATTTTGCTTGTAAATGTTAATAGAAAAAGAAAATCTTCACATTAATATTTCTTCAGTTGCTGCCCTCTCATAGAGACCCATCATGTCTTAATTTTCTGTTTTCTGTCTCTGAGGGTCAGTGAGGCCTGGCGATGGACTTTACCCTTTACGTTTTGTTGTGTATTTATAAAACCACGCCATCCGCTGGTTGATATTAACTACATTTGTATTGAATGCTTATAGATGATTATTGTAATATTCAAGAATAGGCCAAATAAGGGCTGCAGTTTTTTATAGAGTGACCAGTGACAGTGTGTTGTTTTTATTTTAGCTTTACAAGTACTGAGAAGATTTATTGGAAGATAACCTCTTGTACTTTTCCCAAAGACATGTAATATTTGAGTTAAGTTCATAGCCACATTAAAAATGCCTGTTTGAATACGTATTTCATGTCTCAACTATAAAAACAACACTGTTGCTTTAATTAGCTTCTTGTGTGTGTTTTTTTCATCCCCAAATCAAAAATACATCTCAGCTGACACTGGGCGGGAGGCGGGGTACACCCTGGACAGGTCACCAGACTATCACAGGGCTGACACATAGAGAAAGACAACCATTCACAGTAGCATTCACACCCACTGGCACCCAGAGTCACCATTTAACATAACCTGCATGTCTTTGGACTGTGGGAGGAAGCTGGAGTACCCAGAAGAAACTGACGCTGACACAGGGAGAACATGCAAACTCCGCACAGAAAGGCTCCCCCACCCTGGGTTTGAACCAGGAACCCTCTTGCTGTGAGGCAACAGTGCTAACCACTGCATCACCTTGCCACCTTTACCTGTAGTGCTATTTATCAATCTAGATTATTTTGGTGTGAGTTGCCAACCCCAAAAAATACATTTGAAAAACTCAACAGCAATGTCTCTTTCCAGAAATTATGAGATAATCCACAGACCTTGTTATGAGCAGTTTTATGTAGGAACTATTTTCTTTCTACCAAACTACAACTGCCAACCGTCTCACTGCATGGAAAGAAGTGTGCATCTACTCATGGACGAGAGGGTTATGCTTGTGACTGTGCGAGATATGAGCATTAATGGAGCCAACGCAAAAGTGCCAAAAATTGCAGTTCCTTGAATGGCCACTTGAGGCTGGCTCCAGAAGCGTACACTCGACGCAACGTGCACACAGTTGCTGTGTACCTATCAGTTCTGCTGCTCTATATCGCTATACAATTCCCCGCCAAAGTGCTTGGGGTCGCGGTGTTCTTCTATATACCTACCTAGACTCTGTGGCGTCTATGGTCATTGCTCGTTCATTGTTTGTTTATCTTCCGGCTTTGCTCTAGTCAGAGTGATAGATGGCGACTGAGACTCGAAATGATCCACATTGAACAACAAATGCTCTTATTACAAAAGTTACGACAACGACGAAGAGAGAGGTGACCGTGCCGATGGTCTGTACGCCCATTGAACGGCTTGAGGCAGACTACGGGTGGATATGTGACGCTGCAGCAGGAGGTGAAACCTTGCGAAATGCCGGAAATTATGTAGTTTGAAGGACCAATCATAGCTCTTGCGGTCTGCGTTGGGTCTGCATTGCCTTGATGCATGGTTACAATTTTTTGGAGGTGCACATCGCGTCTCTGCGTCAGTCACAGAGAGACGCAACGCCTCCGCAAAGCCCTCTGCATCGCAGGTATGCAGTAGCATAAACCTTGCTTAAGTCCCCATAGACAACCATGTTAACGTGCCAAACTTAACAGCAGAAATAAACATGTTTACAGCGTGATACAAAAATGGTTTTGGTCTCTATCTAACTTTGCCCTTCATGTCAACTATTACTAACTCACAAACATTTTTTAGGCTTAATATTAGACATACTTAAGGGAGGGCTGCTTGAGTAATAGGCTGTCTGCAAGGTGTCACAACAGTCTTTGAGTCAGATCCACCCCCGGCTCCTCCACAGCTCCAACCTCTCGTCCAGTGGTCACTTCTGGCTCCAAAAAAAAAGATGGCGATGGCTGAAATGCTAAACTTCAAAAAAGGAGTTCACAAACTAATGGGTGATGTCACGGTAACTATGTCCATTATTATATGTGGTCTATGTGTTGGGTGAGCTAGCCATAGATGCACACTTCCGGTTGGTGGTTGTAGTTTGGTAGAAAGAAAATAGTTCCTACATGAAACTGCTCACAGCAAAGCCTGGGGATTATCTTGAGTAAGCAGGTTATGATTTCTGTAAAGAGACAGTTGCCTTGTTTCAAGACGTTACAGGTCTGAAGAGAGGTGGGCTGAGTTTGATCTGTCTGCTCCCCAAGTATTTTTAGCATTTTGTGAAACAGTCACAAACTATTCTGGGGAGTGGAAAACATCAAATTGGTCATCAGAAATTACTTATGTTTACACACCCTCAGTATTTTGCTCCACAGTATTCAATTCTGTCAGATGTGGTGAAGAGGACTCAGTGTTTGCCTTCAAATCACTCACTTTGCAAGCGACGCCCTGCTAAAATGACAAACCTATGAAATCAAATGATTCCCATATGCTTGTTGGAAGTACTGTGAAAGTGCAGTTTTATTTGACAGGATGTAAAACCTATTTACAATCTGATTTTGTCAAAGACATTTTTGGAGTGAGGTGGCTTTTGGTGGATCTGACAGAAAAGGGAAATGTAATAAATGTAATGTTTTTCTTTAGATTATTTATCCTTCTTTAAAATGCTTTTAAAGCCCTTTATAACTCTTGTCCTGCAGAGCTCTTATCCTCTGTCCTTAATGGGTTACGGAGACAATTTTATTAGTCAAACACTGGCTTGTGTCTAATGCACACATGCTATGTGTTTACAGTGAAAACAGGCAAACTATACATCATGCTACAAAGTAGAAAAATATACCTCTGAAAACTGTGAGTCAACTCATTTTAATTTTAAACCAGCTGAAACACCCCTGTGAGGAGATTGGAGCATAACAGACAGAGGAAAAGAGTGGAATACAATACAAGTAATTGTTATTTATACTGCACTTACCTCTGAGCAGAGTGCTCTCCAAGAGGGTATATAAACAACAGTAAACATGAGGACATAAAAATAAGCACAAGCAAGAGAGGACATGGTGAAATAATAGCTCCATTAGAGGAAATCAGATACAAGACATAACTTGTGTGCCGTCTCCTGCTCCACCCACAGCTAATTACATTTTTTAAGTCTTTGGATTTAAAAGGACAATAAGTGATATTCCTTAAAGAGGAAACATTCTGGTAGCACTTCAGGTACACACGAAGAGCCGATAAAGTTAGATGGCTCGTGTTTCTCACATCCACATTATTCCTCCATTATTCCAAACATTTCCGTTAATTTTATAAAGGTTATCAGCTATCCAGATTTTACAGCTCTGTATGTGCTGAAACTCTCAGGAACACACTTGTTTTGTGTTTGTCAGCTGTTTTTCAAAAACTTTTTAACAGACAATATGTGATGATACTGAGCAGTAACAACATGATATTCATATCGCCTTCACACCTCCACACAGGTGTTGTCACTTGTTTTGGTTACACCTCCTGACTGTGAGGCTATATGAGGCGCAATCTGTGCTTGACTGAACTTGATACTGGATTTACAGGCATGTTGCATCTATATGACGAAATTCATCAGATAATTACTTCCCTAGATTAGTCTTCTATGGGCAGTGGGTGTGAAGAAGCTGTACTTCTTTGCACTTGTTTGACATAATCCTGATTTTTATCCTCTCGCTCCCCTCAGCAAACTCCCATCACTCCCTCTGAGTTTGACTGACACACCCACCTCATATGAAAGTCACATATATGGCAATAGACATACATATACTGTATGATAAGAGGTTATACATGTTTTCATATATAGAAATATATTTTAATTAAATAGCTGTTTCACTCTTATCAAACACTAATGTGTTAAGACACTGCAGAGGATTTGTTTTCTACATACTGTGTTGATAAATTATGCCCAAACATTCAACATAAAAATATGTATGTAACGTGTGATTTTAAGTATTATAAAACTCATGGCTTTATGTGTTATTATATAAATCACAGTAGGGTTGGGAATCATCAGAGGACCCACAAGACGATAATATCAAAATACTTTCGTCATTGCAATTTTGATATGCTGAGTATTATGCTAACATATATTGCATTATATTACATTTTTTTTTAACTACGAATTCTGTTCACAGAGGAAAACTTTGTCCTCATCTGTTTTATCGAATAACATCAAATTTTCAGTGTGTTCATGTCACAGTAAATCAGTTTTATTCCAGCAAAATGTATCTAGTGGACTGAGAAAGCGATTTACTTTATTATTCTAGTAGGCTACCAAAATATTAATTTGTGTTTGCAATGGTAATCGTTCATATAATAAAAAAAATCAATACTTGGCCTGCGTGTATCAATACAGTATTGCCAGGCAAAATATCAGGATACTATGCTGTATCAATTTTTCCCCACCCCGAAATTACAGTACAGTTATTTTGCACACAAGGCAGGGATAATGGGAAATCAGAGGCAAGTGCGTTGCAAAATACTGTATTTGCAAATGAAATTGAAGTTATAATGTATTATGTCTTCTGTTACTATGAAGTTACTTTGGAGGCCCAGAGAGGCAAGCAAGTTTTTTTTTCAGGATAACTTTTCAGTGATTTTTTTTTATCTGTGAAAAGGGCAAAACATGTTATTTTAGAAGCTTTTACAGATGAAAAAATATGGAAAAAAATATGTTACATCTGTTTTTACAGTTGGGATAAAAAGATAAGAAATTACTCCTGGAAAAAAAAAATTTCACCCATTTCCATGAATTAAAAAGAATGACAAAAAAAGAAAAACTCATCTGTATAATAATAATAATAATAATAATAATAATAATAATAATAATAATATGGGCTGCTGTGAATAATAATTACAAAAATTAGAAAAAAAGATCACCAAAAAAAATATTGCCTCTCAGGGCTTCATTAATTAAACATTTTTTTTATTGATTATATTTCAAATATAAAAGTACATTGTACAGATTTATTTCATTCATTCATCATATGTGAAATGACAAAATCAAACACAACAAAAGAAAAAAACATAAACAAAAATTATTACAGACAAACATTAAATTGTACAAGGGAGGTGTAAACCTGGAAATAATACACCTTAGTTGTTTTTATTAGATATAATTTTACCAATCATTTGAGAGGTCTTAAAAGCTTTCTTGTTTGTTGTTATTACAGAAACAGATTTAAAGAAATATTGCAGTTCATCCAAGACAAAGATTACACCTTTATCAATCAATTTCTTTTTACTTGTTTCCAGACAATACATGCTGATTATACATGATCCACAATCCTCCAGCTCCAAAGGCTTGTTTGTAAAAATTAGAAAGCTTGAGAGGCAGTTTGTCACACTTACAATCACAAGATAATAGGACACCAAAGTAGTAGTAGATGAGGAATATAAAACTACTGACAATTATTTTTAGACAAACACTACTTTATCCAATTGAAAGTTGATTTGAAAATCTAATGCATTAAAGCTTCCCTCACCTTTGTATCCAGCACGATGAGGCTGCACTAATTCAGGTCAGTGTGCTGCAGCAGATGTAGAAACTGATGATGTTAAACTTCCATCGACACTCCCTGAGTGGGTGGCCTGAAGCGGCTGCCAGCTCAGACACGGCTCGGCACGGCTCCGCTGGGAGGGGACGACACAGCCTGCTTTCCCCTCATCAACTTTGCCAACTCAGCGAACAGTTGTAGCACACTAGTTTGTTGCTGCTTATTAGCTACGTGTCTGAAAGTGTCGTGCTAAGAGGTGATGCTGGGGGTGGCTGGAATGACGGGCAGGTAAGAGTTTTCATTAGCTTGGGTAGCTAGTAGCAAACCGCTAACTTCAGCTAGCAAGCTAAAGCTAACGTCATACTAGCTTGCTAGCGTAGCTATCAGGGTAGCTAACCGCTATGCTAAAATAGATGCACCCTTCTTAGAGCACCAGCAAAAATGTTATTATCAGCATATTTTGGTACAGGCTAACAATTTAAAGGTTGGTTTACAGCTGCTGTGTCAAAGTTAGTTCACTAATGGGAACAAAATAACGGTAACGTTAGTGTTCTTCCTTATAGCGAAGCTAACTGTAGGATTAGCATGCTAATTAGCTGTCACTGGGTTTTAACTCTCAAACTAAATGTTATTCATTAGCATTCACCGCCCCTGGACTCTAATTTCCTTTATGAGCATTCAGGTATGACCATAATTGACTTGAAGTTAAATATAGCAACTGATGCATGATATGCTATTACTGGGGAAAATAATAAACTAACATAAAATTAAGATTGGCTGGGTTAGCTACTGTTGTTTTAGTCTGCAACTTGATTTTAACATCTTTATGTTCCACACCAAGCCTATGTCAGCATTGGCCTTGAACATTACAGTAATAGTGACAGAAACTTCTTGGCTGTGCCAAAGTATTGGGCTGTACATGGATAAGATAATGTCTAAGTTTGGTGGTTACTAGTCAGGTTATTGTGTTTGAGTGTGTGTGTGTGTTGCAGTACCTCTACCCCTTTACCAAATTAGGCAGTGGCTGTGCAGTGAGTAACGGTGTTAGTGAGTTCCCCAACTGATTCACATATTATTTTCCACTCTCCATGGTGACAGCTGCTGAAACAAGCGCAGCAGTTAATGTAGGAGCTATGTGAGAAATGATAAACAGTGGTCCAGCCTTGCATGCCAGTTATTTGTCAGCCTAACGTTTCACAGGGACTCCGGGGAAGCAATGTACTAATATGTATTTTCTTCTCTCGTGCAACAGCATTGCTAATGCCCTGGCCAGTGCAGCCTGTGAGCGGTGTAAGAGTGGCTTTGCTCCGACTGAGAAGATTGTCAACAGTAATGGAGAACTGTACCACGAGCAGTGCTTTGTGTGCGCACAGTGTTTCCAGCAGTTCCCTGAGGGACTCTTCTATGAGGTAGTGCACTCAGATAGTCGCTGTAAATCATTTCTAAAATAAACGTAATAATGAGCCAGTAGCTGTGTCTCAATGCAGGGGCTGCAGCCTTTGAAGATTGCATTTGAAGACCGATTGCATTACATCAGCGCGACTAAGACTGTCCCATTTCGAAGGCTCCTTCAAATGCGGGCGAGAAATGCAGCCTTTTTTCCCACATTTTGGAGGATGCAACGGATGAATCCTTTGTGGCCCAGTCTGTCCCAAGATGCATTGCGCGCCAGTGACGATTATATACCAAGTTAAGTTAACTAACAGTTGTTACCTAGCTACCGGTTAACTGTTGTTAACATTACTGTTAGCTAAAAGTACACAACTTAAACAATCTTAATTTAATAAGTTTACCTGGAAGCGGTTCATCAGCCTGAAATATATCAAACGGCGGTGTCTCCAGTAATGAATCATCTCCTGAAGTATTAAATTTAAAAAAAAAGAATATAATAACAATCTCTGGGTCCATGATTTAGGGATAACTATCTTACTAGCTTACTCCATCTTTCGTCAAGTGCATCTGGTTGCTAGGTAACGGGTCTGTGCGAGAACAACTGGTGATGCAACCAGGAAATCCTCTGTAGACCATGCCGTTCCATTTCGGAGACAGTTAAGTTTGGCTGATGCGGTCTTCAAAGGACGTGGCCGATGTCGACTGCGAAGGCTGCGTCCTTCAAAGGCTGCAGCTCCTGAATTGAGACACAGCTATTCTTTGTGTGCTGCATGTGTGTTGATGATGTTTCTGGTTCTCCTTTATATAGAGAATGTTTTGACTGTTTCTCTTGAGTGAAGGAATCTCAATGTTCCTCTCTTCACAGTTTGAAGGAAGAAAATATTGTGAACATGACTTCCAGATGCTCTTTGCCCCTTGCTGTCACCAGTGTGGTGAGTGTAACATGGCATTATTTATTTAGGGCCTGTCCAGATGTAATATATTTGTGTGGTTACAGTATGTGTAAACTCCAAGGAGACTAGTGACCACTTTATGTAAGGAAGTATTTTGTATTCAGATATATTCTGTGTCTAGAGCCAGTTGAGATAGACCTGGTACCAGAATGCATCTCAGGTGTGCCTCATCTGATTATTTGTGATGAGACTTTGCTTTCCTGCTCAAAATTGATTTCTTTTCTGAGGACTGAAGATGGACTAAAAAAATTACAATTGCACTTAACAATACAACTAGGAAGGGGATTGATTTGGCTTTGTGGGACCTCCTGTGGGATTAAACTTGAAACCCCTGCCTTCAGTTGTGTGAGGGAGGCTTGCCATGATATAAACACATACAAAATGTTAAATAAGCATTCATTTAATGCTGTCACAGACACATCTGTGTTCATGCCACAACAGTGGTTCCCAAATCCTTTCTGTCAGTCCTCCAATTATTCCGATACCAATACCAGTATTGGAAATGCCTCCGATACTGCCTAAAATGCTGGATTGGGTATGAGTGAGTATGTGAATGTAAGTGCCTGTCAGTGGCACCAATGGCAGTTTTAGTGGAAATCAGTTCTTCACCTCTCTAAAACAACAGCCTACACAGCAAGTTGTACAGTGCAGCCAACGTCAACTAACATTTTAGAGCGGCAACGAAGAATTAATTTCCAGTAAACAGTGTAATGTTAGCCGTTAGCAAACTGTCAGCAATTTGGCAACATCTTACACTGGAATTTCCCCATTATTAATCATGTATTTTTCATGACTGACATGGGACACGGGAAGGAAAAAATGGCATTGGAACATCTTTTGTCAATCCCCCTTTTGCTTTTGGAGAGTTGTCTGCTCAATGGTTATTCAGCAGATCTTTCACAAACGGCTTTATGCATAGCAAGCAGTATATACCAAAGAATTAAGCCTTCACCACGTCTCCCCACACAGTTTAGAAACCACTGCACTGCGGTACATATGTGGATGTAAGCATCCCTGACCGTTGAAGAGATCAGATCCCAGTATGTCCTCACTCATCTTTAAGTCTGTTCAAACTTTTATTTAGAACTTCCCACTTGTTTTTACATCACCCGAGATGCATTTTAGTGCTATGTAAGATTAATTTAAATCTGCTTGACTGTGTCCAGGGAGAGGTAGACATGCTCTAATTAAATTAAATGGACAATTTAAATGCATTCAGCTTTAAAGTGTCACTTTGAGAACACTATAGGAAGCACTGTAGTGCGTTTTAGTAACACTAGGACTCCGTAATGGAGTGCTCATTAGGAACTACTGTACAGTACCCAAAAAATAGCATCCACTCCCAACAAATATTGGAAGCGTCAAACTTAGACTTGCCCTAAACTGATCTCTCACTTATGCCTTTCCCTCAGGGGAGTTCATCATCGGTCGTGTCATTAAGGCCATGAACAATAGTTGGCACCCTGACTGCTTCTGCTGTGACATTTGCCAGGCTGTGCTCGCAGACGTGGGGTTTGTCAAAAATGCTGGCAGGTAAGTATCCCATCTTATTACAGTCTTAATATAAAATTGTGGCAGCCCATAAAACAGGTGGTTACACACACGTCAAACTGCTGACTCTCTCACTTTTGCGTTCTAACAAATAATGAAATTTTGAGTATCTGTGACAGAATATGTCAAAATATTATTATATACTTATTATACTTTCTTGACACCCCTAAATTTTGTTCTTCACTATTTCCCTAAGGCACCTGTGTCGCACGTGCCATAACCGCGAGAAAGCTCGTGGCCTGGGCAAATACATCTGCCAGAAGTGCCATGCCATCATTGAAGAGCAGCCGCTGATCTTTAAGAATGACCCCTATCACCCAGACCACTTCAACTGCAACAACTGTGGGTCAGTCTCACCTCTACACTCCACTGTTGAGCACAGAAAACCACACACTCTTAGCTTCAGAATATATTTCAGGGCCACATGAGAAATTATTTTTAATGTGTTTTCCATGTTTCTCTGTCCACAGCAAGGAACTGACAGCTGAAGCCAGGGAACTGAAGGGAGAGCTCTTCTGTTTGCCATGCCACGACAAGATGGGTGTACCAATCTGTGGCGCTTGTAGGAGACCCATCGAAGGGCGTGTTGTCAATGCCATGGGCAAGCAGTGGCATGTGGAGGTTTGTCAACAAAAATGAGACATTTATAATTAGTTTACTTTGGGAGGTTGCTCCTCCTCAAGAAAGCAAGGCCTTCTGGTGTTTACTGTGTTTATGATTGGATATTTGTTTAGAAGAAGTAAGGAATAGTAAGTGTAACTGATTAGGAAATTTGATGTGTCCAAATTTGTAGAGAGAGGAACACAAAATGGGCCATTAAACACAAACATAATGAAATAATTAAGAATAAGTAACATTATGTGGCATTAATTCATCCAGAACTTAAACTGAGCATAACAAGTGTTTAAAGTCCCTGTGAAATGGAAGTAAGAGCGTCCTTAGTTGCTGTACTGTGAAGTATTCACAGTGAAACAGAATATTTGAACAGTGTTTAGCTACAAGAGCAATTTAATTCAACTCATTTGCATTTGATTAGACCACTAAAAAGAGAGTTTAGGGCAATAAGGAGCTACAGCGGAATCTGCTGCTGAGCGGACTGTTGGCTTCACACACACCTCTCTTGCTGTTAGATCAGGAAAAGGATGAGGGAGATGAGTGAATTAGACGCCGGTCAGGTTTTGTCCACTGATATCCAAACACACATCTCTTCCTATCTCTCCACATTGCTCTGTTAGCTACTACAACCTACAAATGATAAAGTCTGACACCCCTGAGTGCAGGATGAGCCATCAAACATTTAAAAGTGTTTAACCTAGTTTTACAGAAAGAGAAAAGACAGGGTTTTTAATGACTTGACTTAAGACTTTGATACAGATTTTTTGACGTATATTGGGCATTTAACAAGATATGAATAATCAATTTACACAGAGACACGGGATTAAAACTGGGGCAATGTATTTTTCATTTCATGAGGAATTTAAGTAAAATTCCTCTGCACATTTCACGTAAGAGTAAAGGGAGTAGACTTCAGAAGGACTGCTGACCCAATCTAATAATAGTGGACAAACGTCATGCTGACCACCTTTTTATATTTGATATTATATGTGATGCCTTCACACAGAAGCAAAACATTTTTTAATGAATTTTACATTAAGTTACCATTGCTTGTGCATAACAAAATGTAATTCATTAAATAAACCACTTTAGTACCAAAACACTGTTAATGAGCTAATTGGAGGCAGTAGGAGATACGCGAGCACTTTTAAAAAGATGAATTCTCCCGAGGCAGAGCGCACCAGATCAAGTTGTGCATTCATCTGTCTAGAGGCTGCTGAATTTTATACTGTTCAAAAAGCTCAAAGCTATCAGCAGTGTGTAGCAGTCAATTTAATACTAAAGACAGCCATTAGCCGAAATAAATTTTGTATCTAACCACTTCAGGAACTGTTATCTGGCAGGCACCAGAAAATTAGAAGTATTTAAAAACACCATGGGAACTCTGAACATTACAGTGGTGTCTTCATCGCACTGATGGGCTAAATGTGATTTTAAAAACAACACTAAAGGATAACTACAGTAATATTTCTCCATAGGTCAAGCCTATAACTTTTTAAAAAACATTTCTAAGTTGGTAAACATTCATGTAATGCTCATGTAATATTCAAGTTGTGTTGGCACCTGCTCCTCTAGTCAGTTTCACATGCCTTCATTAGGAGGTGTTCTCCCCACTCCCTCAGCAACATTTGTTTTTGTTTACAGCATTTTGTGTGTGCCAAGTGTGAGAAGCCGTTCCTCGGTCATCGGCATTATGAGAGGAAGGGGTTGGCTTACTGCGAGACTCATTATAACCAGGTAAGAAATAAAAGAGCCAAGTAAAATAATGGCTTTGGAGGACATGACAGACATCGTAATGCTTGCTGCATAAAAACCCAATCTCCTTGTTTATCTGTTGTCAAGCTCTTCGGCGATGTGTGCTACCACTGCAACCGTGTGATTGAAGGCGATGGTGAGTATCGGTATAATAAAGCACATATTCACAGCGGTGTTTTTATTGGTTTTCATGAGATGTCGCTTGAACAAACAACCGTTGAAGTGTTCATAATTTCCTTTTCTTCTCCTGTGACCCCTTCAGTGGTGTCTGCTCTCAACAAGGCCTGGTGTGTCAGCTGTTTCTCATGCTCCACCTGCAACACAAAACTCACTCTCAAGTAAGTGATGCTGCTCAATAATAGCGTCTTCTTATTGTCCACAATACTTCCAGCTGATTTCCTCTCAGTTGTCTGCAACACTCCTTTTTAACCCCCTACTTTAGTGTCAGTCTTAACACTTGTCTTTGTGTATTTCACTTTTCTGCTACAACTCTTCCCTCTTTGGCTCTTTTTCTCTCCCTTTCCTCCAATTTCTCCTTTTACATGCTTGACTTCACTTCTGTGGTAACTCAGAGATAAGTTTGTTGAAATTGACTTGAAGCCGGTGTGCAAGCACTGCTATGAGCGCATGCCTGAGGAGCTGAAACGCCGCCTGGCTCGACGTGAGCGTGATGCCAAAGACCGCAAGAAAAAACCTGCTGTGTGTCTGTAGAGTTAATATTCTTTACAACTCTCCACTCCTTCCGTTGGTTGGTGCTATCTCTGCCTTTTCTTTTTCTGTGGTGTTCTTTGTTTGACAGTGAAGCATGATGTCATTATTTGTCATTTATTTTGGAACGTAAAACCAAGACCCTGCAGTTGTTGTGTGTTAATGGCGTTTGTGCAAAACCTGTTAAGTATACATTTATATCAAACTTAAGTTTGGCTTTAACAGAAAGGTTCAATTGATGCTCATGAGTAAGGCTGCACCTAACAGTCACTTTCATTATCGATTAATCAATCGATTTTTTTCGTTGTTTGTTTCTACAAAAATGTCAGGAAATGGGAAAAAACCCTTATTAGTGACTCTAAGGTGACACCATGATGTATTGTTTAATTAATACATCATGATAGTCATGATGCATCTGTGATAGTCTGGTGACCTGTCCAGGGTGTAGCCTGCCTCTCGCCCAATGTCAGCTGGGATAGGCTCCAGCACCCCTGCGACCCCCAGAAAGATAAGCCGTTACAGATGATGAATGAATGAATGTTCAGTCAGAAGTCTAAAACCAAAAGATATTCTGTGCATATTCTTTTAAATTGGTTGAGATGTTTTCTACATTTGCTTGTGTTTGTTGTCATTTGCATGTGTTTTATTAAGTTATACTGTGTTGAGCTTTCAGGGCACCACATATTTTTTAATTTTTCACATGAAAATCAACTTAAAGAGGACCTATCATGCTAATTTTCAGGTTTAATCTTGTACTTTAAGGTGTCTACGAGAACATGTTTGAATGCCTGAATGTTCAAAAAACTGTAATTTCCCCATCATGTCCATGCTGGGACTTCAGTGTTCACCCTCTGTCTGAGAAGGCTCCGTTTTAGCGCCTGTCTCTTTAAGGTTCCGTTTATACGACAACGATTTCAACTGAAAACGGTAAACTTTAGTTGCGTTTTGGCCAATCGTTTACACAACAGCGGCGTTTTGGGTGCCTGAAAACACAACGTTTTGAAAACGGGTTTCAGAATGCAATTTTTTGGAAACGGCACCATCTCCATTGTCATGTAAACTTGCAATATGCAGTTCCTGAAAACGGAGACTTTTCGCACATGCGCATTACGCTTCCGGTCACTAGGCATGTGTGAGAAAGTCGACCATCACAACAACAATGGCGGACTCTCGAGCTCTGCTTGTGCTGCTCACTCTATTGAATTTATCAATGCTTCTCCATCATAGTGGAGATTTACTGTAGTAAATCCACCTCGTCATCCGTCCGTTTTTCAAAACGAAAATGAGAAACGATTCTGTTTTCAGTGGATCGTTTTCGTGTAAACATGGCCTAAGCTCCCCTTCTGTCTGCTCTGATTGGTTAGCATTATCAGGTCTTAACCAAAGAGGTTAAAAAGAGGAGACGTCAAGGTGTCATATTATGTCATACGAATGGGGCATACATGCACTGAAATCTGGGCTGCACTTGCTGAAAGGCTTAATAGCTGTGACACTATCATAGAACATGGATGATTGATTGGCTTCACTGGCCGAGTGTACCCAAAGACCACCTGAGCGGACACCATCACTTTATCTCTAGCACAGTCTGCTGTAATCCTCCAACATCACAGCTGCAGTTACATTGCACGTGTCACACCCCACAGCTCCCATGGGGTCATAGAGAGTGTCACAGCCTTCTTTGAATAGCCTTGATCTCGCATTTTGACACCATCATTGCAGCTGGGCTATTACTGTAACAGAGAATAGCGGCACTTTTAATGTGAAAAATCATTAATTTAAGCTTCTGAACACGACCGGTTCCAGCAGGAATATCATCTGAAATGGGGAGAAACATCAGCAACCAAGAAAAAAGTGCTGTACAGTATTCAGACTGGTCAGAAGCCTGAGGTTTTTGCTCACATGGATTACTTTCACATACAGTTTTGTTTGAAGTTTATTTGAAACTTAAATGCTTAATATAAACATCTCTTGTTGTAACATTCTATATAAGCCACAGAACACTGAAAAGCATAATAGGTTCCCTTTAAGCCATTAATCTATTAATTATTTGAACTCTCCTTATGAGAAACTCAAGCTTTATTTTTTTGGTTTTAATTTGGTTTATTTGCTGCCTTGCACTAAAGGACAAAGCTGCATGATAATGTCATTGGTTCCAAGATAATTCCTGGATAAAGGATGAGGTGTTACCTCCTAAAAATGGCTTTAATGTTAATATAATTTGAATTAAAAAGATTGTGACTTACCTGCAGTGATGTTAATATTTTGATAATATAATGCAGGTAGGACGGAAATCTGAAAGGTTAGCCTGAGTCACTGGTCACCGGTTTACATATTTAGTATTGACATGGTTTTTCTTTCCTTCTGTGCAGGAACAAGTTTGTTGAGTTTGACATGAAGCCTGTCTGTAAAAAGTGTTACGAGAAGTTTCCTCTGGAGCTGAAGAAGAGGCTCAAGAAGCTGGCCGAGGCCTTGGGACGCAAGTGAGCTGCCTCCGGCCAAACAGCCTGGGTGTATTTTTCTGTTTGTGATGGAGAACTGCTGCGTAACAACATAAGGACCCAGCATTACCAGTACATTAATATTAGTAATATAAATCTGGGATCCATTTGAAAATATAAATATATATCATTGTGGTGTTGTCATAAAGGTGCCTATTAGCAGATGCCTTTTTGCTTGTTTTTTTTTTTATTTTTATTTTTTATAAGCAAATCATAATTTTTTTTTTAAACATTCCTAAATTGTCCAAATTTGTTTTTCTCCTCTGGGAATGTGGTGACCCAGTTTATTACGACTTAACCATGAGCATGATTGCTAACTGTTATGTCTAAAATGGTCTTGAATTTCAAAAGACTGAATTACCCATGTGCCTTGATTATATGAACTATGTGTCTTAAAATGCAAAGAATGGTTAATATGTGACTTACATACTGTTATAATGCAGTTAGGCCTTAGTACATCTATCTTAATTAGACTATCCACTGAAAAGCCTTTCACCTTTTGAGCTTTTATACCTCAGTATGAATAAATACGGCGTAACCACTGTGCTCTTGAGGATATTGTGATGATGTTTCTTCTTACTAACATGAAAATGTTAAAAGAAAAACTTAAAATGAGCTATCACTGTGAGCAAAGCTTGTATGCAAACCAGCAAGTGTTATGAATCCACTGGATATGGGTAAAATAAATATCAAATGGTGATGATATCAAATGGCATCCTGTCACTTTTCTATAACCCTGGCTTGCCAGGAAAATATTTTATTCAAAGATTTACTCCATGACTGTTTTGTTCAATTCAACTCCAGTGTTTAAAAAAAATCAGATCTGCTGTTACTGGAAAGACTGCAAAGTCATCTTTTAAAGTTGCCCGATAGACCTTCAGCATGTACTGTACACCGTCAGTGAAATAGTGCTTGTACTGTAAATGCCCAGTTTGTTAGCCTGATATTTTTAGTCACTTTAACATTTGCAGCTTTCCGAGGGAGATAGTTCAAAGGAATCCAGATGAAGTGAACCTTCAGCTGATTATTTAACATGAGAACACTTTGATGTAAAAATAACATTAATGAGTCAGCACATTGCGTCGGCTGTTTGTAAACTGGCAAATGTATTAAGAAAGACGGAGAAGTGCTTGGATGAGCATTTTTATTATGGGACACTTGCACATGCATTTCATTTGTCAGAATTTACATGTTTTTGATTTGCATGAAATGGAGGGTTACAGTTTAGTGCAGCACATGTACAGTATTAATAAGTTATTATTTTCTTCTGAAGGATCAATTAAATATTTGCAAACACATTATAGTGAATTTCAATCGATGAAATACCAGATACACCTTTGTAAAGGCATCAAAGGGACTCCCACAACCTGAACATGCAGTTGAAATTCTTTGACTAAGGCTTTTGAAACTTGCAGCATGCATTCACATCACAGGCACATCACACACCTTTAATAAACATTCACTAATTCCAGAACAAAGTAACAGTAAAACTTACAGCCCAACCAAAATGTGAAAAAAAACTATGAGAAGAAATCAAAAACATGCAACAAGTACAATCATAAAATCAAGTTGAAATTTTGTTCATGAAAGAGCCTCCTGTTGACTCTCACAGTGAATTAAACTCTGAGTCACTGATGAAACACCCCTCAATTTAAGATACATATCTTCGTTCACATGCAAAGGATGATTGAAAGACGTTACACGTTTTAATACATTTCAATTAGTATTGATAATGACTTTAAAAGAAATATTAACACAGTCGTTGGTCTTTTTTTCAGGTAGCATGTTAGACAGCTTATTATCCTCCCGATCCTCTTTAATTTTCCACCTTCCCTTAATTGACACATCGACAGGAAAAAATGAAGTGTTGTCTCACAAGAGGCCTTTGTGTTATGAGTGATATTACAAATACCTCCATTATATTCAAGTGTCACAGTGCAGCTGTCAAAGTGTGACAGTGAGCTAGCATGCACAATACCAGGGCCCTGAGACTGAAGCAGCTAAATGACATGCCGAAATGTTGCTGTAAAAAAAAAAAAATTACAGGATAATGTGATCCATGCAAAACACAAACCCACAATCAGGGCAACTAAGGCTGATACACATAATTAGACATTTGGGTATGACTTACAGCTGTCGTTGTTGGGTTTGTCTCCCTTAAAGGTGCTGTATGTAAGAATGTGGCCAAAGCGGTTACTGCACTCAGATTCAAAATACTGCCGCGAGTTGTGTCCGTCCCCCCTCCCCTACAGATTCGAGGTTGCTGGACAGTGGCACGCTGGAGACTGATTTGTTTGCCCACGGGCCGTGGCAGGGCCGCGTCACCGCGTCCTTGATCTTCGGTTTTCCAGCGGACCGTTTGAACAAGTCCGGCTTCTCTGCTGCTAATGCTGCAGCTGGGATGCAGCTGAGGAGGAGCTGGCTGCTAATGCTATGTACCAGGACACTGCTAATGCTGCTTGCCGTGCTGCTAACGTTTGTTTCTCAAAAAAATCAGTCGGGTCGATGACCCACCTGCACATGGGTTACAATGTATATTCGAAAATGAATAACAGGTGAAAATATTCGAAATGTCCATCCCCATCTAGCTCTGATGCTAGTTAGCCAACTTTGGCTAAAGCTTAATGTTACCTGTTGAGGAGAAGAAAAGCCACTTTGACATCCGATTTCAAATTCTTCTCCGCTTTCAACCGTCTCCACCGTTCAAAAGCATCTCCTATATAGACCCTCGCTTTGCCTCGAGTTTTGTCTTGGCGTTTTTGGGAATCATAACAAGGTTGTTTGGGTTTAGTCGCACCATCAGCCATTGTAGCTCAGTCATAACTGTAACTGAAGCTGAAACTCTACTGACTGCGTGACTGGTAGACGGCGGTGGGTGGCAAAACAGGCCAAAACACAAATTCAAAACATAAACATGATTTGATTTTTTTTTTTAAAATGCGAATATTTTGGCTGTACTATTGTTGTCGGTGAGATCAGTATGTTATATGAACATTATTCCTTAGTCTCTGTGACATATTAGGATGATTTTACGACAATTTGCTTTAGATTTCTTACATATAGCTCCTTTAAGTTAAGCTATGTACGTGATAGTTATTTGACATGGTTGCAGGAGATTAAATATTTTCTAAGCAGCAACAAGAGTTTATAACAAGCTCCTTCACACTCTGCACAAGCTGTGTATTGTTACTACAAAGATTGTTAACAAATGTTAGATCATATTTTTAGGGATAACGCACTTACTGGAAGTGGATTGGATTCTTACATGTGGCTGTTAACTAGATTGGGGTTACTCATGTAGTGATGTCGAACATGGAGGGGAGTTGCTGACAGCTGAGGCTGAGAGGGGGTCGGTGACATGTTCCTGTATTGTGGTCGGAGACGTGTTGGTAAACCCAGGAAGTGAAGTCTGAAAGTTGCCCATTCACCAAAGGTCATATCTAGGAGGGCTTTAAGGTCATCTGCATCACCGAAGACCAGTGCTGAACCGTGGAGGTCATTGCTTCTCACAATATCACTATACTTACTGGGGAATTCCATTCTCTCCAACTAGGACAAAGAAGAAAATGTAAGCATTATAAACATAGAGGAGAAATATGATTTAGTTCCTTATCTTTCCTGATAGGACTGAATTTGTCTTTTTCTTTTGCACCTGTGAGAGAGTCCAGGCATAGTTTTGATATCATGTGAGGTGAATAAACACAATTCAATGTATTTACATTCAGTGTATGCATCTCTTTACAGTAATTTTCATTGTAAGTGGCGGGGTCCGCCATTCCTGTGCTTCATCAAAATTGGATACCTATGCACAAGGGATTCACAGGAAAAGATGTGGCATGTAATTCAGCTTTAATGTTTGTAAATTTATCTCACTGATAACTGACTGCTAACTGCTCATACACCCATGTCCACATCTGCAGCTGTATTAAAGCTGTAGTTGGTAACTTTTATAAAAAAAAATAATTTTTTCATATTTTTTTCATAACTGTCACTATATTCACACAGATATAAATGCTACAGACAATCTGTGAAAAAAAGCATACTCCTCAACCTACTCTGTTGCCTTGTAACGCTTTTAATAGCCTTGTTGCATGTGAATGAGAACAACCAATCAGAGCCGAGGAGGTTGTGTTCTCATTTTACAGCTAAACAGTACACTGAAATAAGTTCCTGAAAACATTTTAGGCAATATAGTAACACAATCTTGACTCAATCAGTGCTGCTTAGTTCGACAGTTTGACTAATAGCTGCTTTAAAGACTTTTTGGCTCTGATTGGCTGTTTTTGGATGCACTGCTGTGATTCTAGTGAATGCCATTAGAGGCAGTAGGAAGAAGAGGAGGGATGTGATTTATTTTTTACAAACCGTCTCGTGTACTTTTTCAGAATATAGTGACAGTTTCAGCAGATATGATGCAAACAAGTATTTGACTGACATCTTCATTCAAACAACGTGAATTTGTTTGGCTGAACTTTAAACAGATACACCAGTTGTTCTACTGTAGTATTTCTGATTAAGTAGCTGCTCAGGAAGTGTTGCACTGCAATTTGCTACCACGGGTAACCATTGGTGTTGTCAGATCAACCAGAATTGAAATCTTAAAGTTGTTTAAATAACTTTAAAGAAGTACGGTCTATCTTACCTCTTTGCACACATCCTCTGTGTTCATTTTGATGATGGTTGTGATTGGCAGAGGAGCTAGGTCCCTCATCCAACCAGAATCTTTCAGCCTGGCTGTCCCTCTGATGTAAGCCAGCTCCTTCCTCATTGAATAGTCCAGGTTCACCATGGCCACTTCATATGTCTTCAAGTCTTTTACAGTGAATTGGAAATCTACCATGAGAAGTCTTTCAAACATCTCAGGATCTCCATCCTGCTCGAGGAGGTCCTCGATATGTCCGCTCATCACATACAGCTCTGCCCTGGACTCACTGAAGACTTTCCACAAGGTCTTTGAATCATCAGCATTGGCTTCATTGATACCATCAGTACCTGCTCTCTGCTGAGTGTCTTCCACGCACTGGATGATCCAGCTGAGGCGGCAAGGCCACTGATTGGCCAGGATCACCCATGCTGCAATGTATTCTGGTTCAGGAAGCTCTTGCTTCAAGGCCTTCAAGATTATCACAGTTACTCGAATGGAGTTGATCGCCCTCCTCATAGACATGGCATCCTCTACCATATACTTGCTCAGCTTTGTATTGTTGCTGGTCAGGATGCTCCTAACCAGATTCTCTACCTCCTCCTCGTTTACATCCACTGCTAGTGCAGTTTTAGGCTTATCCATCAGTGGATATGCCTCTTTAGTTCCATGTGCAATCTCCACTCCAAATAAATCTGAGGAAGATGTCTTTACAAGGCTCCCAGTTCTATGTTTAAGTACATTCATGCTTATGTTCCGAGGGGTTTTTGAACTGCTAGTGAGGCTTTGAAATAAACTCTGTTTTGAATCATCGCACAGTGGTGGGACTGTGAAGGCCAGAGTCACGATTTGGTTCAACAGTGCATAAGCTCTGTCTTGTTTGCTGAAGCAGCCATCTGCAAAGTTCACTTTCTGCACAACAATATCTGGGTTGACGGCCAGAATGGAAATATACGGACTTTCCTCTTCTGAAAGCAGAATGTTGACTGCATCCAGAACTGCAACCATTTTCTTGGGGGGGCAGCGGTCCAGATTGGTGATCTTCAGTACCACACGGATCCTCCTCCTCTCAAACACCTCCATAAACTGGATAAATCGAGACAGAAACCACATTTCTTTCCTCACTTGGTTCATGAAGCCCAGTTGGCAGCTTACCTTCTCATTGTCCATCCCCTTCGTGATGTTCAGATCCAGGTTTACGATGAGGTTCTTAGCCATCATAAAAACAAACCTCAGTGCGGATGCTGCAGGGACTCCTAACACGGCAATGAGCAGGCCATGCAGCACATCTGTTTGGCCTTTTGAAGAAGTCACTGTCCCGTTTGTTTGGATCTCTTGTTGGGGAACGATAACAGTCAAAAAGAATATCAGGATGAAAACTGGTATCGCAATAATGGACAGGACAAAAAACCACAGAGGGCAGCAGCAGATCTTTTTGGACCGCCAATGGTTAGGACCATCCTCCACTATCTGAATTTTAAAAACAAAACATAAAGCAAACGAGAAGCAAGTTAGATGCCAAGGCTGTGTTTTTAGTCTCATTCTCTATAGATAGCAATGCCAGTCCCCAATTTGTTGATTGGTCCACAACTTTGGTACGGACTGAAATGTCAGTAACAACTATTAGATAATTGGCGATGATTCTGGCAAAGTATTTTATCCATAAATGTAAGTTTAGCAATAAAAAAGCTCATATTGGTGTATTTCTGAATGATATTAATCACTAAATGAAACTGCTCTGTGATTCGACGAAAAAAAAGGCTATTAAGACACTCTTTGTACAGTATGTTATCCCCCTGGATGTTTGTATACTATCAACTGTATACTGAGTCATTTTTACAGTGTTGTTTAAATAGGGACTGATTAAAAAAATAATAATATGGCAGCTGGCTAGTAACAAACTAGCCAGCCGCTAGTTTAACAGTTAGCTAAAATATGTTTCTTAAAACATTTGAGGTGGAAAATAGGCAACATAATCCTGGTTCATTTTTTGTCAACACTGCTTAGTTTGATTTCAGTATTTTTCGGCCTCCATTTTCACAATACAGGAAACGGTATGGCGCCCACTTCCTATTTACAAATGGTGGTATTACGGCCAAACAGAGCACTAAAATATGTTTCTGAAAACATCTGAGGCGAGAAATAGGCAACACAGTAACATAATCCTGGTTCATCTTTTGTCAGCACTGCTTATTTTTACTGTTTGATCTCAGTCTTTCCGTTTTTACAATACAGGAAACAGTATGGCGCCCGCTTCCTGTTCACAAGTTGTCGTATTACGGCCAAACAGTGCACTAAAATATGTTTCTGAAAACATTTGAGGTGAGAAATAGGCAACGCAGTAACATAATCCTGGTTCATCTTTTGTCAGCACTGCTTATTTTTACGGTTTGATCTCAGTATTTCTGTTTTTACAATACAGGAAACAGTATGGCGCCCGCTTCCTGTTTATAAATAGTCATATTACAGCCAAAAAGAGCACTAAAATATGTTTCTGAGGACATGTTAGGCGAGAAATAAGTGTTATAGTAACATAATCTTGGTACATATTTGATCACCACTGCCAATTTTTACTGTTTAATCTGAGTTTGGTATGAGTTTGACAAAAAAAGAGGGGCGGGTGTCTCTCTTGATTCGTCTATACTCTCTGTGTCGCTGATGGTGATTTGTCCAGCGTGTCTTTTACATTTACTGAGCAGCGTCACCTTAGATGAGGTGTGTGAGTACTTTCTGCTGATTTTAGACAACAATTCCTGACAGAGAGACTGGGACTGGTTTTAGTGGGACAGAGAGAGGCCGAGTGGATGCTGTGAGGATGAACGACCGGAGTTGAAGCTTGTGCAAACTGAGGAGAACAGGTGACACACAGCATGACATCTGCCAGGTGAGCAGCAGCACACTCATTCAAAGTATGTCAGAGCCTTTACGATTGTAAGACGCCTCTAACTCTCGAGCCACCGTTTGTGCAAAAACTCTGCAGCTCTCGCCTGCCTCAGGGATGTTTTATTCTGCTGTTGATTCCACAGATTCTGCATTAAGTATCACTTTTAATTTATGATGCTTCATATTTCTTTTTGCACCCGCCGAGGTGTCTGTAGCTCTTTTCTGTTGTCGGCCACGTTTGTATTATTGTCTGGGTGATAATTAGCTGTGTGCAAAGGCTGCAAAGTGTTCTCTACAGAACATGCCTGTAGCTTTGGACAGAGGGGCTCTGTGGTGTGATGTGTGTGTTGACAACTTTTTTTAGCTATATGATTTAATAGGTCCGTCTTATAACATCATCATATCATACACCCCCCCCTCCCCCTTTTCCCCTTTGAAATGTAATGCAGTAACCAAGGCTGGGCAATATATCACTATATCTCAATATCATGATATGTGACTAAATATTGTCTCAGATTTTGGTAGGGCTGCCCCCTAATGGTCGACCAAAAGTTTGTCCATTGTCCAGGCCATTAGTCAGCAAGATTTAATTGGTCACTTAGTCGCAGAAAAACAAACAAACCTGAAACTCTATTAGGAGCTGCGCCTTGTCAAAACAAATCAAAACCTATATGACTGGACCATGTGGGAATTTAATTTGAAAGGACAGACACAGGAAGAGGCCACGCTCAGCAGTCAGACAAGAGTCATGTTACAAACCAATCATAGCTGACAGATATATTTCCCTTCTTCCATAAATATTTAGTCTGATAAACATGGAAAAGTTGATCATGTTAGTGCAGGGCTACCCAGAGCTTTACATCTGTCCCACAGTCAATAGGCCTACACACTTAAAAACAGCGGCTGGAAGAAGATCAGCCCTGCACTCAGGATTTCATGTAAATAGGCTATAAGGTGCTTGCTAGGGTTGCTTAGCAAGCTGGCACAGAAAAGGCGCAAGAGTAACATCCAGTGCCTGACCTCACATTTTCCAAGCAGTTAAGGATGCAGAATGTGTACGGTCCCTAATTTCCAGGGCTGGTACCTGCGGTTATTCCACAGGCTAGTTAATAACACGTTGGGCAGGAAATCCAAAGTGTGGGATCGTTTTGAGAAGGTGAAGGACGAACCCAAGGTGATATGTAAACTCTACAGCTGTTTGGCGTTTGCCTATCATTCTTCGACTACAAACATGATACAGTACAGGCCAAAAGTTTGGACACACCTTCTCATTCAATGCGTTTTCTTTATTTTCATGACTATTTACATTGTAGATTCTCACTGAAGGCATCAAAACTATGAATGAACACATGTGGAGTTATGTACTTAACAAAAAAAGGTGAAATAACTGAAAACATGTTTTATATTCTAGTTTCTTCAAAATAGCCACCCTTTGCTCTGATTACTGCTTTGCACACTCTTGGCATTCTCTCCATGAGCTTCAAGAGGTAGTCACCTGAAATGGTTTTCACTTCACAGGTGTGCCTTATCAGGGTTAATTAGTGGAATTTCTTGCTTTATCAATGGGGTTGGGACCATCAGTTGTGTTGTGCAGAAGTCAGGTTAATACACAGCCGACAGCCCTATTGGACAACTGTTAAAATTCATATTATGGCAAGAACCAATCAGCTAACTAAAGAAAAACGAGTGGCCATCATTACTTTAAGAAATGAAGGTCAGTCAGTCCGGAAAATTGCAAAAACTTTAAATGTGTCCCCAAGTGGAGTCGCAAAAACCATCAAGCGCTACAACGAAACTGGCACACATGAGGACCGACCCAGGAAAGGAAGACCAAGAGTCACCTCTGCTTCTGAGGATAAGTTCATCCGAGTCACCAGCCTCAGAAATCGCAAGTTAACAGCAGCTCAGATCAGAGACCAGATGAATGCCACACAGAGTTCTAGCAGCAGACCCATCTCTAGAACAACTGTTAAGAGGAGACTGCGCCAATCAGGCCTTCATGGTCAAATAGCTGCTAGGAAACCACTGCTAAGGAGAGGCAACAAGCAGAAGAGATTTGTTTGGGCCAAGAAACACAAGGAATGGACATTAGACCAGTGGAAATCTGTGCTTTGGTCTGATGAGTCCAAATTTGAGATCTTTGGTTCCAACCGCCGTGTCTTTGTGAGACGCAGAAAAGGTGAACGGATGGATTCCACATGCCTGGTTCCCACTGTGAAGCATGGAGGAGGAGGTGTGATGGTGTGGGGGTGTTTTGCTGGTGACACTGTTGGGGATTTATTCAAAATTGAAGGCACACTGAACCAGCATGGCTACCACAGCATCCTGCAGCGACATGCCATCCCATCCGGTTTGCGTTTAGTTGGACGATCATTTATTTTTCAACAGGACAATGACCCCAAATACACCTCCAGGCTGTGTAAGGGCTATTTGACCAAGAAGGAGAGTGATGGAGTGCTGCGGCAGATGACCTGGCCTCCACAGTCACCGGACCTGAACCCAATCGAGATGGTTTGGGGTGAGCTGGACCGCAGAGTGAAGGCAAAGGGGCCAACAAGTGCTAAACACCTCTGGGAACTCCTTCAAGACTGTTGGAAAACCATTTCAGGTGACTACCTCTTGAAGCTCATGGAGAGAATGCCAAGAGTGTGCAAAGCAGTAATCAGAGCAAAGGGTGGCTATTTTGAAGAAACTAGAATATAAAACATGTTTTCAGTTATTTCACCTTTTTTTGTTAAGTACATAACTCCACATGTGTTCATTCATAGTTTTGATGCCTTCAGTGAGAATCTACAACGTAAATAGTCATGAAAATAAAGAAAATGCATTGAATGAGAAGGTGTGTCCAAACTTTTGGCCTGTACTGTATATCATCTGAAACATGGAAGTAGCTACATGCCCATTAGCCGACAGCGTAAACACGTGGGCGACTAGTCGACTCGTGGCCCTAAATGATGACTATTGGTCGACTAGGAAAATTCTTAGTTGGGGCAACCCTGACCTATTAGTCATTTTATCTACATTACTGATTATTTATCAAAAATATAATTGTTGATAATTGTTAGAATTGTATAATATAAATGTTGTTAATATTTTGTGAAAGCACAAATAATCAACCCTACAATATTGTCACAATATTGATGTCGAGGTATTTGGTCAAAAATATTGTAATATTTGATTTTCTCCATGTAGCCCAGCCCTAGCAGTGACGGTTATTCAGAGTACATTTTCACTGATCTACTTTTTACCTTTATCGCAGTACATATTTACACGAGTAACTGTGCTTTTACTTGAATTAAAATATTGCACTAACATGACTTAATAACTAAGAAAAGTTAAAGCAATTCACAAACCTTCTTCTTGACTTCGTCTTCCTCGTCATATTGAGCCACACGGTAGACGACAAGCTGTAACTTCCCAAAGTTTATCTGCATTGCTTGAAGCAGCCGTATGGCCAAGCCGGCCCAAAGCAGGTCACTGCCTGCAAAATGCCAGGCACTAAACTGTACATAAATGAACCTGATGTTACGGTGGTGCTGGTTCTCCTTTGTCCAAATGGGGTTGTAGAAGAGCATTCGGCCAATGAGTGCGAGAAAGCCAGAAAATGAAGGCGGGACTGGGCGAGGTCTGTATCTTCCTTTGCTTTCCCGCTCTATCCTTAATGATTCCTGCTTCGTGCACGCTGAGGAGACACAAAACATTGATGAAATTTACATTTGGGATACAGTATTTAGCTGGTTGGGGTACATGTAAGGATAAACAATTTCAATAAAGGTAGAGAGACATCAAGACAGGTAAAACAACATGTCGTTGGCTTGGACTTATGTCCTTTGCTTAATTTATTCGGCTCTCACCAATGCTGATAATATGTCCTGTAGGGCTGACCCAAAAAATTCGAAGCTTCAAAGCTTCGTTTGATGGCACGGAATTCGATTGAAAAAAAAATTGAAGCTTCGGCGCTTTTTTCCCCATTTTTTGGGGGGAGGCCTTAAACGCAACACTAACCCCCACCAGTCCAATACTGACAACGAGCGCACTCAGAGCTGGCAGACATGTCCAAAAGGTCATCAGATGTGTGGTTGCACTTTAAAATATGCCCCGAAAACCCCCAGAAAGCAGAGTGCCAGATTTGCCAAAAGCAATTGGCATATCACAACTCACTTGAAAAACGTAAGTAGTGACTAGGAGGCCTAATATGCATTTTCCAGTTCCACCGGTCTGCTCTGAGTCTGGTGTCAGAGACACTTCTGATGCTCTGAGTTGTGCATCTGTTTGATTGTGCTGCAGTGTGCGCCGAGGGTTTTAATTTAGTGTTCAATCAAAAGTTAAAGACTACTTATCACCGACCATTAGTGTTTTTTCGTTTGTGAATATTTTTATCGTAATTCTAGTGTTGGAAGAAACTACGTTTTCGGCATATTTTTAAAATTTTTTAACCCCCCCCCCCCCCCCACCCCCCACCCTGTTGTCGAATGCTTCGAATTAAATTCGTTCTGAGCTCCGAAGCTTTGAATGTCCATAAATGGATTCGAAGGTCAGCCCTAATGTCCTGGCCATGGCGCTAAACCCAAAACTTTCCAGGGAACATTAAAACCCTGACCTTTCTGCAGAAATACTTAGGCCTATTTCATATTCAAATGACTGCTTTTTCAATCAATCAAGTCACAGCAACCAGCATGATAATATATGTAGAGTAGGTGAATGACTATCTGGCTTGCAATCCTTTTAAAGCTTTATTATTGTATGGACACGTGTGAACATCAAGCCTGGTCCAGCCCTCTGCCAAGGTTGAAAAAAAAATCATTACGACAGCCCTATACTGCGAGACCTTCTGGGTAACACAAAGAAACAACCTTACACTTGTCTTTTCAATCGGAGCCCTTCACTAGAGTAGCACATGCTCCATTCACTCTGTTCAATGTCACTCGTCTTTAAAATAGAAACCTGTATTTTCACATTTGAGTCTTCACATATTTAGTGTCCAAGGTGACCGTGTACTCGCTTGTGGAATTCTGATGTCTCCTACTCTGTGATTTATTGTTGTTTTGTGTATTTCTCTTTCAAATATGTGCTTTTTATCCTTAAAGTTCAAGGTGGCACTTGTTTTTCGTTTATGAAAATTAGTGTAAATGGTACGGAGTGTGGTTGTTTGGACAGAGTATTATGTAGAACCTCTGAAAAGAGCACACTGTTTGTTTAAGACAAACCCATGTGATTAACATTGTTTACTATACATCCTATACGACATAAATGTGTTTGGCCTACTATATGAGGTGTGTGATGGGAACACACCTTGAGCTGGGATATAAACTACAGTGCATTCAAAAAGTATTCCTCCAAAATGACAAAGTAAAAGCAGAATATTGTAATTTTTTTGCGACACTCAGGTGCCTCCCATTTCTCTTGATCACCTTAGAGATGTTTCCACACCTTGGTTGGAGTCCACCCGTCTATGTATGTCTATATATGGTCTCACAGCTGATAATGCAGATCAGAGCAAAAAGCAAGCCATGAGGTTGAAGGAACTGCCTGCAGCGTTCAGAGACAGGATTGCGTCGAGGCACAGATGTGAGGAAGGCTACAAAAAAAAAAAAAAATCATCTGCTGCATTGAAGGTTCCCATGAGCACAGTGTCACAATGGAAGAAGCGTGGAACAACTGAGCTATTGTGGCAGGAAAGTCCTTTGTAAGAGAGGTGACCAAGAACCTGATGGTCACTCTGGCTGAGCTCCATTGATTTTATGTAGCGACAGGGAGAGACTTCCAGAACCCCACTGATCTGGGGTTTATGAAAATAGCTACATGGAAGCTTTTCCTCTGTGAAAGACGCATGAAAGCCGGGCTTGGAGTTTGCAAAAAACACCTTAAGGACTCTTAGACTCTGAGAAACAAGATTCTTTGATCTGATGAAACCAAGGTTGAACAGTTTGGCCTCGGTTCTAAGTGCCAACGTCTGGAGGAAGAACACTCGAGGTTGTAATTGCTGCCAAAGGTGCTTCCACTAAGTACAGAGTTAGAAGTCTAAATACATTTGGCTGGACATTGAATCATCTTCATCGAAATGCAGATTTCAAGATTTATTATTTTTTGAAGTATTTTAAAAACATAAGCTATAACAGTGCCAATCCGATAACAGTCAATGCTTTGAAAGCATGACGATCAACCTGCTGTTTGGAGATGAGGTTCAAATCAACTTCCATATTTACCCCAATAGTTAACAATCCTGAATTTTTGCCAGGAACATTGGATCCTGCCCTCTGTCAGTTGGAATACAAAGGTATGATCAAACTGGGAGACTTACTTTTTCAAGTAATAAAGAAGTACCATCTCACAGAACAAGATTTTTAGGGCATCATCTTACGGAGACCACTAGATCATCTTGAGATATCTGCTATTGAGGAAACGCTGTTTCAACAACCAGGGAGGGTGACTCTCAGTTTGTCTTATGACATAATGTGCGGCATGTCTCCTACTAATACACAGGGGATTAAAGGTGTGTGGGAGAAAGAATTGTCAGTAACCCCTTAAGAGGAGACAGGAGGGTTTTTGGAGTTACACCCAAAAGATATCCATCTGTACTTGAACAAATGTTCAGAATCATACAGAGAATACATATAATCCCAGGCATTCTTTTAACCCCTTTCTTTTGTGTCTGTGTTTGTAAAAATGTAAAACCGAAATAGGTACCATAACCCATTGCCTTTGGTCATGTCGTAAATTTCAGAAGTATTGGTCTGAAATGCTACGTGATAGAAAGAGATTTAGTAATGGATCCAAGCCCTTGATTCTGGGCATCCCAAGTAGAAATATAACTACTGTAGGTAGCAAAGAGGTATTTAACATTCTTACTTTTGCTCCTAGAATAACATGTATTATAATGGTAATTATAATTATATGGACTAGTGATAAGGTACATCTGTTAAGGGTTGGTGTAAAATTATATTTGAGCTGATTCATTTGGAATATCTTACTCGAAGCAGACGAGTTCTACAAAGTCTGGCAGCTCTATTTGAAATATCTTCGACCTGATTCTTCTTCAGTCATTTTATAAAGAGTTTTCTGAACCTGCGACTTACCTGCAACATAAACTGCCTTCTGTAGCTTCCTGTGTATGTTTGTTAATCTGAGCTGTTTTTATGCTGTTATGTGTTTTCGACATCTCAAGAATGCCACAGGGAAATAAATTCAAATTTGGCACAATATTTATTTGGACTCAAGGATGAACTGATTCAGTTTGGGTGGTCAAAAGTCGAGATCGTTGTGACCTCGCACCTGTTTCACTCTCATATCTCAGTAAGGCCTTGAGGGAATTTCCTCAAATTTGGCACAAACGCCCACTTGGACACAATGATGAGTCGGTTTTGGTAGAGGTCAAAGGTTAAGGTCAGTGTGACCTCAGACAACATGTTTTTGGCCATATCTCAAGAGTGATGAATGTTCAGCTTCACTGTGGCATCATCATGTTCTGCAAAAACACTTTTCTGCCCACTATTTAACGCCGTAACTCAGGAACAGAAGAGAAGACATTTGGTCAGAAACTAAACTGGTGACGCTAATCTCAGGTGTCTACCTTGGGTGCTGATCTTCTGTACTGCTGGGTTGAAGATGTGTGTGAATGATCCATGTTTTAGAACAGTGGTTCCCATTCTCAGAACCCATCAGCTGTATTCGACATCTGACTTCCGGCAGACGGCGATACAGCCTCTGGGGGCAGACCCCCGATTTTTTGGCATTCTGGTTCGATTTGGGCGAAGGAGGCGAATTTCCGTTTCCAACTTCCGTTTATATATAAGTAAATATGCTGAACCATTGCGATGGATTCAGAGTTTGCAGTGACGCCAATTATATTCAGCCTTGTTAGTTCACTGCAAGGACCGTTTAACCTGGCAACAACTGCAGTCGGCTCAAATGTGATTGGTCAATATCACGCGGACTACAAACAGCCTACAACCGGAAACCAGGGCTCATCCACTCTTCTTCCGGAGGCAAGATCTCCGGGGTTTGCCTACAGACTCTACATTCATTGAATGTAGAGTCTGTATAGGGAATACAGTGGTTCCCAGCTGGTCCAGCCACAGGGTCCAGATTTCTCCTTAGTCATTAGTTCAAGGTCCAAGGAGTTTAATATATTCAGCATTGTACTTGCTTTTGGCCATGTCATTGAGCTAGTTTGCTGTCTCTCGCAAGTAGCTGTCCATTAATCACTCACTCTACAGCAGGAAGTGTGTTTTTTACAAACTTGAAATGTTCCTGAGTCACTTGTGGTCCTCTCAGAATGGACCCTTGACCCACTTTTGGACCGCGACCCATCAGTTGGGAGCCACTGTTTTAGAATGTGTAGCTACATCCATATTTGAAGCATTGTCAACGGCCATGACTACATATGAGTCTGGACAGACATGGATGTAAACTGTTGTTGCAGTTTGATGCGGAGGCAAACAACCATGAGGTGGTTATTCCAGTTATTTGTTTGTTTCTGACATTAGTGCTTTTGTTTGTCCAATTATAATTGTTCAGAAGCCGTCAGGTGCACTGCAGACAACATCCTGTTGCCCGTACTCTCACTCCATAGCCGCAAACGAGCACCTACTATTTCAGTACTAGACCTCCACCTTAGAGTTTTGAAATACCCAAGAACAACATTTGATCTGGACTCGAGGTAGGATTGGATGACTGAATCCATATCCCAATTTGTGGATCAGGATCGTATCTCTTGGTTCTGAAACCCCTTTTTTTGCTTTGTCATTATAGAGTATTGTGTAGATTGATGAGAGGGGGAAATGAATTAAAATGATTTGTGCATAAAGCTGGAGCATGACAAAATGTGAAACGGTGACAGGCCTCTAATACTTTCCAAATGCACTGTGCTGTATGTGCAACGTGAGAGTTATGGTATGTGTACTTAAGGACACAGAGACCCCCTGGAGGCGTGCAGAGCAGAAATACAACATCCACTTTTCAATCAGTCAGTTGTGGAAAAAGTCATTAGAGCGTGAGCCAGCTCTGAGGTGGTGCACAGCTCATTCACATGCCAACAGGTAGCTCTGATTTTCTGACTGCAGTGGCAAAGTCCATGCAAGAATTAACACATGCTGTCACAGCATTTTTTCATCAACAGGTGCAGTTTCTACAGTTAACATACTATTGTTTCACACACTTCAGTCATGTTTAAAGTGGACACTTCTAATCAGGCACTGTCCGCTCTTACATTTAGTGCCAACATATGAATTTTTAAGACCTTATAATATGCTGTACTTCCAACCCACGTACTGTAGACACTGTCATCAGGCTTTAAGTGGTCTATTAAAGCAGGTCTCATCCAGCAGACAAATGAGATGACATGTTGGGGGACGGAGTGTTTACGTACCTTCCATTTGTTCGAGGATCATGTTAATTCGATTCTGACATGAAGAGTAGAGGCCTACAGTTGCAGGCGACAAAACTTTTGTCAGCGTCTTTGACAGCGCATATGCGTAAATATTATCTGAAAGGAGATTGAAAACCAAAAAAAACAAGACAATGGAATGGATTATTAGTTTTACATGTTGCGTTCAAATAAACATATCTAATATTGATAACCACTGAATCTTTTCCAAGTAAAAACATCACAAGCAGCCGCAAGTTAAAAGATAATTTGACGCACCCGGTCAAAGAATTACTGAGAAAACTGGATCTCTGGATACACTGGAATCATTACTGACAATGTTCTTGATTAGAGGCAAACAGGTTTTTCTTATTTCAGCTCAATAACGCTGAACTTAACTGACATGACAGTGCAAGTGCAAACATGTTCATTTAAGCATTAATAAGGTGAGCATTTACATTTTCAGAGGAAATCAGGGAGTAAAACTTGAGCCCTTGAACATAAGTGGCAAGGGCGCTATTTATCAAATACTCTATAGTGTTTAGCGTATAGGCCATAGCACAGGTTACATTAAACTGTAAACTTAATAGATATATATGTCAATCGCTTTAGAAACAACGCTTGTCATTACATTATTACAAATGAATAAATGATGGCTAGATGACGTCTCACTGGCAACATAAGAGTCGAAACATTAATGAGAAATTAATAGAAAAACAGTTAACTAATCTCTTACAATTATAATGAAATCCTTGTCACCACCCAGCCTAACAACAGCACTCAGCCAATAAAGGTACAGGAACCTGTTAACAGCTGGTTACAGTGTTAAGCAATAATGAGGCCGAAATGCAACGAAATGAAGGGTAGATATAAATATTTCTACAGAAATTGTATGAGCACTTATATTAATATATATCCTCCATGCGGTGTGATCTATGCTAATTAATTAATGACAACCAATTAAAAAGGAAACTGTCAAGGAAGGAGTTTCAAGCAGAACTACAAACCAACCATGACTCCTGGCTCCATTATCATAAAGAGCAGCATAAAGGAAAACAGCAATAATTAAATAAGAAGAATAAGAAAAATAAATTCTTAATGAATGATTGGGGCTTGGTGTTTTGAGGAGGAAGTCGAAAAAGGAGGAGAATAAGGAGCACAGGAGGTTCTGTCAGCTGAACCACTTGGACCATATCTATTTAAAACGTCTTTAATTAAAAATATCTTGTCTTAAATCATCTGTCTCTAATCCATGCGGCACAATAGGCCCTTCTCCCCGGAGGACACTTTGACAGCACAAGTGTAAATAATGAAATTAATGATGGCTGAATTCCATTTAGCTGCTTTGATTTGAGGATTCTTGTATCCTGCATGCTTGCTTACTGACACCGTCACTGAAAGAACTTGAATGAACAGAGTCATCGTCGTGTTATAAGGAACACCCGTGCTTTTCCTACTATGACAAGTCGACACTATAGCTTTAAAAACAGGCCCATGCCTCGGGAGGTTGTTTACCAACTCACAACCTGAGACACCCAGGGCGAGTCACGATCTTGTTGCCAAATGAGAAACCACAGATTGGCTTCACACTATGACTTCAACAATCACCAGGGTTGCATGTAGAGGCTCATTTCAAATTAGAGTGTAACATGCAGTTAACAAGACAAATTTCCAATAATGTTTGTACTTCTTCGAGACCAGTGGTTCTCAAATGGTGTGCCGTGATGTCAGTCCCAGTGTACCGTGGGATTTTGTGATAACCAAACATTATTACTGCAATATTCAACTGGGCCTATACAAAAAGTTATGAATGCATTTTTAATTGACTGTATTAGTATGTTGTGCACCCCCATTTCCTAATAAAGAGGCAAACTCTAGCTAAAAAATAATAATAATAAAGTAAATAGTAAAAAAAGGTCACAGAGAACCGACTTGTTGCCATTCATGTAGGGGACACATTACATTAGCTTATGTTATTTTACATTAATTCTTGTTTAGATGTGTTATCGGTGCTTTGATGTAATTTTAGAATGTTTAAAATGAATTCTTGAATAATTTTGTTCATAAATATTTTACGAGTAGTAGTTTGTTGTCAATTGTTACTTGATATTAGTAAATAAAAACCAACATTTATGCTGTGATATGACTGATAACACATGTTATAGTGGCTGTTGTGCACAGATAAAAATACAGGTGTGCCTTGGGCATAACAAGTTTGAGAACTATTGCTCTAGACAACATAGAGAGGTCTGTGCTATGTTTTTACAAAGACTGATTACCCCATAAGTGACAAACTCATGTTTAAACATGCTCTTATCACCATTGACTGTAATAGTTTACATGTTGATAGAATTCAAAATTCTGTTCTTCAATTCAATATCCGTTCAGTTTTATTTATAAAGCCCAATATCACAAATCACAATTTTTCTCACAGGGCTTTACAGCATACGACATCCCTCTGTCCTTGGACCCTCGCAGCTGATGAGGAAAAACTCCCCAAAAAAAACCCTTTTAACAGGGGAAAAATTGGTAGAAACCTCAGGAAGAGCAACTGAGGAGGGATCCCTCTTCCAGGACGGACAGACGTGCAATAGATGTCGTACAGAACAGATCAACATAATACTGAAATTTGAGATGCAGTTCTGAGATTTACAAAACTACCTCCACCATGACATGAAAATGATGTCCCATGTTTTCATGCACATTGTTTGGCGAGAATTCACAGTAGCTACTGTTTACAACAAAACATTTTTGATGCACTGTGGGCTCCATTTTTTTGATATTTCAAAAACCCGGCTTGATTGTTTGTGCAGGACAGCCCGAAGATGCTGTGCAGAGAGCTGTGTGTCGGCTGAGTGAAAAATATGGGTGGGGTTAGGTTTAATTAGGTTTACAGTTTTTGTAGAAAACAAAGTGAAGGACTTAATAATTCCTGCAGGTCAAAGATATAAACATTTCTCCTCGACTGGGGCCACATTTTGGGGAAAGTTGCAAAGCTGTAGCACATATGGCTGATTTGTTATCAGTTTTTAAAGTTTTAAAATGTAGACGGTTGCTGCAACGTCACCATCAGGACTATAAGCCCCATATTCTAGTTAAGCGTTAGGCATATGACTGGACCTATATGCAAAGTTTGGTTTATTTCCATGCATAGGAAGGCAGATTTCATGATCAGAATAATAACACTAATGATAACAATAATTGGATACCAGCACTATAATAATCACAATATTTCTAATTAATCCAAACGGGCAAAGAAGCAGAGGCCGAAGACGCCATGTGCACATCCTTAATTCAGACATGATAAGCATTTATACTGAATTCATGATAATATTTATTCACAAAATGAAACTGAAAGTGAAAAGCCCTTCTGATCTGAGGGGAGACAGCCGTGCCACATACATGTCATCAACTGTGGATAACTCACCTTTTGTTGCCTTATCCATGATGACTGTGTGGTGGGACGTGCAGCTTTCACAGAAAATCCCTTTGACCTGCGAAGAATGAGAAACAGCAGGAAATTCAGAGCAGGGAGTGGAGCTGTGTGTGTGTGTGTTTTCCCTTTAACGAAAGGATCCTCCTTGCTGTATATGCTTGAGCAGACAATGGTGTTTATAGTCACCAGTGAGAGGAGCTCCAATGCAAAAAGCACCTGACTTGGACACCATACGCTCAGTTTCACTTGAGGATTTGGTGTTAAAAGATGTGTTTGCTTGTGTACTAAACACCTACAGCTAAACGGAAAGTGCCACATGTGGAATGAGCGTCCTTGAGAGTGCTTACGCGGCAAAAGCAGACAGTCACAATTTCTTTTTTTGGAGTGTTGAGTGACAGGCATTTAAGTGAATTGTTTTAAGATGATATCCTGACATTCATGCATGGGTATGCACCCTCTCAGAGTGCAGGCTGTTCTTTTTTTTATGTGCATGGAAATGTCAACAGTTTTGCTGTGTCAATGATTACCTTGCATTACCCTAGTCCCTTTCCCTGCCGGCAACATATTTGCTCTGTGTGTTCTTGCCTGCACATGCCTTAATGGGCTTATAGACACTCTAGACCCAAAAGAAAACAGGGTTACTGACAGACTTTCAGTGTTTCGAAAGTTTAATCTTTAACTTTAATGGCACAACCTGTGATCAGCGTGCACAAAAGAATACATTATCAAAAACCATAAAACTGTAATTACGCTCTGAGCACCTATAAGATAATGACTAATCTAATATAAATGTGTCACCCACAAAACAAGCTTACCTGATTAAGTTCCAAATGTTAGTCCTGATCTTTATTTTGACTCATCTCTGAATCGTCTAATGTACAGAAGCAGCAGACAGACCATGCAGCTAAGGTGTGGTGAGCCTTACGCCCCCAGGACTTGAATGCCGTAAAACTTTACAACACAGATAAGAGAGAGAGGGGGGTGGGGGGGGGGGGGGGAAAGCAACCTGATATTCACCGGCACTGACTGTAGGAGGAACACTTTCCAGGAAGTGAGGTCACATGCAAGATGAAATTATTTCTGAGTGATGGAGCTGTACATTTCTTCCTTTCTACTCTCCCAATCTGTTACACCATACTTCTCCCGCTGCTGCCAATCTTCTCTCTATTCATAGCATCGGAGTGAAGTGGGTAGTTCCTGAAAGCATTACGAAGCAGAAAAATCCCCATTTTCGCGATAGCTTCTGGCATTCGCTGTCCAACTTTTTCAGTCCCTGAAAAAAATCGAACAAATGAGTGATTTTCATGCTGGAGCCTTGGGTCTGCATGATTCATGAACTGAATTCCTAGTTTGGAGTCCCTCAGGTTGGGAATGGCTGGATTGCTCTTCCTGGCCTGAGCTGACGTGCAGAGCAGTTAGGATGCCAAAGCAGCAGCACCAAAGCCCTTTTTTGCCCAGAGCAGGATTTGTTATGACATAACTGGTTAGTCAAGCTTTGACAAACAAGCAAGCGGCCTAATTTCCCTTGGCATTTCCTTGTTCTTGCGTTAGCCTACTTTAACCATCTGGTGTTGCAGTGTACTTCACAACACAAGTCCTTTTCAAGCCACTACAAATAAAGCTTGTGAAGTAAATCATGTCAAAGTGGCTTTTTTTAATACATAAATTCCCAACATTATGTTACATTTAAAGCACAGGTCATTTTTTTTCACGTGCATCATGGTTGAAATGAAAAGATTTTCCATTAAGCTCATCTTTTGTACACAGACATCAGCTGATGGCTTCTGTTGCATGTACAAATAAATACATGTAAGCACAGACTGGTGTAAACAAAGATGTACAGTACAGGCCAAAAGTTTGGACACACCTTCTCATTCAATGCGTTTTCTTTATTTTCATGACTATTTACATTGTAGATTCTCACTGAAGGCATCAAAACTATGAATGAACACATGTGGAGTTATGTACTTAACAAAAAAAGGTGAAATAACTGAAAACATGTTTTATATTCTAGTTTCTTCAAAATAGCCACCCTTTGCTCTGATTACTGCTTTGCACACTCTTGGCATTCTCTCCATGAGCTTCAAGAGGTAGTCACCTGAAATGGTTTTCCAACAGTCTTGAAGGAGTTCCCAGAGGTGTTTAGCACTTGTTGGCCCCTTTGCCTTCACTCTGCGGTCCAGCTCACCCCAAACCATCTCGATTGGGTTCAGGTCCGGTGACTGTGGAGGCCAGGTCATCTGCCGCAGCACTCCATCCCTCTCCTTCTTGGTCAAATAGCCCTTACACAGCCTGGAGGTGTGTTTGGGGTCATTGTCCTGTTGAAAAATAAATGATCGTCCAACTAAACGCAAACCGGATGGGATGGCATGTCGCTGCAGGATGCTGTGGTAGCCATGCTGGTTCAGTGTGCCTTCAATTTTGAATAAATCCCCAACAGTGTCACCAGCAAAACACCCCCACACCATCACACTTCCTCCTCCATGCTTCACAGTGGGAACCAGGCATGTGGAATCCATCCGTTCACCTTTTCTGCGTCTCACAAAGACACGGCGGTTGGAACCAAAGATCTCAAATTTGGACTCATCAGACCAAAGCACAGATTTCCACTGGTCTAATGTCCATTCCTTGTGTTTCTTGGCCCAAACAAATCTCTTCTGCTTGTTGCCTCTCCTTAGCAGTGGTTTCCTAGCAGCTATTTGACCATGAAGGCCTGATTGGCGCAGTCTCCTCTTAACAGTTGTTCTAGAGATGGGTCTGCTGCTAGAACTCTGTGTGGCATTCATCTGGTCTCTGATCTGAGCTGCTGTTAACTTGCGATTTCTGAGGCTGGTGACTCGGATGAACTTATCCTCAGAAGCAGAGGTGACTCTTGGTCTTCCTTTCCTGGGTCGGTCCTCATGTGTGCCAGTTTCGTTGTAGCGCTTGATGGTTTTTGCGACTCCACTTGGGGACACATTTAAAGTTTTTGCAATTTTCCGGACTGACTGACCTTCATTTCTTAAAGTAATGATGGCCACTCGTTTTTCTTTAGTTAGCTGATTGGTTCTTGCCATAATATGAATTTTAACAGTTGTCCAATAGGGCTGTCGGCTGTGTATTAACCTGACTTCTGCACAACACAACTGATGGTCCCAACCCCATTGATAAAGCAAGAAATTCCACTAATTAACCCTGATAAGGCACACCTGTGAAGTGGAAACCATTTCAGGTGACTACCTCTTGAAGCTCATGGAGAGAATGCCAAGAGTGTGCAAAGCAGTAATCAGAGCAAAGGGTGGCTATTTTGAAGAAACTAGAATATAAAACATGTTTTCAGTTATTTCACCTTTTTTTGTTAAGTACATAACTCCACATGTGTTCATTCATAGTTTTGATGCCTTCAGTGAGAATCTACAATGTAAATAGTCATGAAAATAAAGAAAACGCATTGAATGAGAAGGTGTGTCCAAACTTTTGGCCTGTACTGTATATTAACACAGAACAGCAACATAACCATTCACTATAGAGGCAGGTTTAATTTTAAAGACTGGATTTTTAAACTTTTAATTAGGTGAGATTAAAGATTCATTTGATTTAGGAGGGGATTTTCTTTGTTGTTCTTGGCATAGATTGCTTAAGCTATTATTATTCTTATTTATGCACGTAGCATTAACAGAAAGAGAGACACGACACGAAACGACTGTGTTGTCGCTGTATTTTTTAAACACATCTTTCGCCTCCAGGCGCTGTCTCAGTGTCACAAAATAGACTACAGCTACCAAGAAGAACAGCGGCGCGCCATGATCCACCTCACACACAAACTAGCAGCACAGCGCTGTACTGCACGGGTGCTACTTCGCTAATTTCATTCACCTCACAGATTGATTTAGCGTAGCACGTGCAACATATGAACCGATGTCACACTGGAGACTCATTAACAGATTAAACAGAGGAGCAGCTCTGTGTTTCTCTGAGTGTTGCTGGAGAACTTTTAAATGAGTTAGCTGTAGGCGTGTTATTGTTTATCTTTCTTGTGCTTGAAATAGGCCAGTTGTTCGTTTCCTTAAAAAGACAAATATACAGGTGTAATTTGAAGGAGTACGTTGATTGTAAGGAACAAAACACAGGGAACAAGCTCTCTCAGGTTAAGGGGAGACTCATGGGCACCCATAGAACCCATTTTCATTCAGATACCTTGAGGTAAGAGTTCAAGGAACCTCTTTGAAAACAGCCGTGGCAGTTCTTCCATCAGCAGGCATCTGCTCACTGAGTCCGTTCTCTCTGTCCAACATTGTTGCACGCCTAAAAATAAACAAGACCTCACATTGTGTCAATCACGTTTGCGAAGTAAGTTGGAAACTGTTGTCCGCCATTAAAATTTTCGGAACAGGTTCGTTTTTTTTTGCGTTTTTCGCATCTGTCTGAAGCCTTTAGAGACGTTTAACCAAGAATCAGTGAAGAAAATGTGGCGGTGGGACAGGTCGCGACAAGACAGAGGAACAGGTCGCACAGAATCATTTCATAACTTGGATAGCTCACGTTCAGCAGGTCAGATAGTAATACTTAGTTGGATGATGATGAAGAGTAGGAGGATGTGGACCTCACACAGAATGTGAGGACAGCTCCGCCCCTTCATCCAGTTGCGGCGCCAAATGCAAGACGGGGAGGGAGTGATGACAGCCAGATGGGTAACTCCAGTGGAGAGCGGCAAAGGAGGGAATGTGTCTTTTCATTTTGTCATGTATTGTTAATTTTGTATGACGGATTAAAAAAACACATCAGAAAAAAATCAGCTCAGTGGGTAAAGGCCTTATCTTTAGAGCGTTTTTAGACACCTTACCAACAAGCTATGCTGAGATGGTTGGTACCAAGGGATGCCTTAAGTTGTCTATCACAAGTTACTATTACATTTGAGCTACCTAGCTGAACTACCAGCCTCCAATTATTTGCAGAGGGGGCAGCAATTGTATCAGGGGCACCATGGCCCCCCTGGCCCCTCCTTGGGGGCGCCACTGTCTTGTCCAACACCTGTATCACCACTGCAACAGTATCTTTTTGGTCTTATAAGTCAACATGACCCGGGCACTTAAATGTGCATGACACAGTGACTGACATAATGACTGTAGCAAACTACACTGGATAGAAACATCCATGCGCCACAAGCACATTAGTGTCAGTACTCTATACAACTGCACACACAAGCATCAGAGAGCAAAATTCTCCATTTTTAGGCTATATTGCTGACATGAAGTTTAATTAGTGTACGTCTGATTAAGATTTAAAGTGCTCGGCCTGAGGGTGACAAATTCTGCCTTTACTCCGAGTACCTGATTGTTCAACTACTTTAATTAACTTGATTGTCATAGAGAGAGTGAGGGTGTGTGTGTGTATATATATATGTGTGCGTGTGTGAGAGAGAGAGGTTCTCAGTTATTGCTTGGCCAGAAGTCTTTTGCAAACCAATACTGAATTAATTGGATTGTATCTCCCCTTCTGTGAACCCTCACCACACCTCGCCCTTTCACCAAATAAACCTTGCAGTTAAGTTAATGAATTCACCTTCATCATTAATCCAAGATAGGTATCAGACACAGATAAATTGTATTTCAGGAATGGGCAGACTTGGAGTGATTTTTTTTTTTTGCCGAAGGCGAGGGGAAATTAAACTAATATTGTAATAAGTTAGGTTCAGGGGATGGCAATTGTTTTCTGTCAGGAGCTGGTTGAAAATGTGCCCACTTAGGATCGTTTGCATCAACTGTGATGCATGAACAAGTCAAATAATGTGTTTTTAAAAACAACTGTGTTGTAATTCAACACACCAACAGAGGGCGCTAAAGTATTGTGCATGGTAGCGGGACAATGACATTTCATCAGCCGCCCTTCATCACACTTCTCTGCTCTATTTGGTATGTAGGAGCAGACCCGGTAGTGAAGGAGGCATTTACTGAAAATGGGGAGCGGTCAAGAGCTTAAGATGTGCTAGAACTTCTCTTGGATGGGCTGATGATCATTTAATGTAAATCAGTAACTGCAGAGCACACATACGCGCACACATGCACACACACTCGGTAATATCTATCTGTTTTGATTCCTTATCCATTGCTCTTAAGGGCAGACAAGCCTCAGTATTGACACGCAGCCTGACACCAGCTTGCCTGGCCTAATTGGCCTCAAGACCTCTTGTTGGTGTGATCTATTGATCAGTCTCTCTGCAGATGCTGCTAAGTCACAGGGAGAGGACAGAGAAATAGCCAGATATACTGAAAGTAAGCACCGCCAAATCTGGGCATGATGTCTTAAGCTTTGCTGCTCCCTCGGCAGAGCTGTGCAGCAAGCAAAGATGATGATAGGGTCTTCACCCTGAGGTGCAGGGGGTCCAGATCCTTGCCACAAGCTGATTCACACACACCGATTGTCCTTTATTGTTACCATGGGGATGATGGCACCAACAAATGGAGGTTTCTGAATGCTGTGACCCCCAAAGATCTATAGACACCGTCTGCTTTAACAATCCCACCAGAGACAGAGAGATGAAAACTCCTCCGTGCTCACAAGATCCACTTTTTGTTTGATACCTCTGCGGCAAATATTAGGAGGAAAAAAAAAGAGGCAGCTATGAGATTGCCACCGAAGAGCCCTTCTGGGGCAGGGGTGAGCGAAATGGTATGCATGCTGATCTTGTATCTATCAGCGCAAACATCCTATACGTGATTATTTTTGCCTGCACCTTCAACCTCCTTTCCATTCACATTCAGATCCCAGATCACATCATCTCATTCTCATCTATTTCCATTTCGACTTCCTCTCCTCATCCTCTCCCTTCTCAAGCAGTGCAGCCATTTCAGTGCAAAAAAAAAAAAAAAAAAAAGTGTCTTTGCTTATCTGCCTCTTAATCCTGCTCTCTCATTCTGTACAGCCTTCCCTCAAATCTCGGAAAACTCATAAGAGAAACATGCGTATGTTTATGAGGCCTGCCACACAATATGTCCTTTGCTGCCTCGTAAAAGGCAATACATTCTCCTTTATGGGGCGCACAAATTTCCTATTCTCTTCTGCGTGTGAGAGCTACATTCCCATATGGTATTACATTTATGATGCATGACAAGGCTTACAATTCTCCATCTCCTGTGCAGCACACTGCGAGTAACCAGAGCTGTCCAAAAGTCATGGCTGTGACAACGGGGATCATTATACATTTTTCTTTCTGTGCGGCTGCCTCTCTGTATTCCTCCCCACGCTTCCATGAAATCTGTCTTTATCCCGCCGTGTGAGAGTATAGCTACCAGGTGCACAGTGAGCTCTTCCCTGGGTGGTGGTGTTGAAACGAGTGCCCACTCTGGCACCTTTTCGCCGACACGCAAACTTACACGCACGTGGGCACATATTCACGCCGACCCCACTGATCCTGCCTCCTGTTTTATTGTCAATATCAGTCGGTTCAGGGGTTGATGGCTGTTGACAGGGGCTGGATTGTCGAGGTAAAGATGATGGCAGCTCTTGCAGAGATAGATAGCCGAGGTTGAGACCCCTTGGAGGGTGTTATTAGGCTGTTATGAAATCTGATCCCTATCAGACCTTCACTGAAGCATGGGGGGTTGTATAGCCAGATGCAGTGCAAAGTTCAAGTGTTGAGTCTCTCCCTTCCTCCTATAGCTTCCTCTTATCTACCCCTCTACTTCCTCCTCTCGCACACAAACGCACACGTTTTTCTTTAGCGTCGGACCACTTGTACCTGCTTTTCACTCAACACTGCCTGCAGACTCCTTCCGTACATGCATGGAGGCATTGCTTTATCATATAAGAAAAGGCCCTAATCTTGTTTGTTTTATATTTCATGAACATATACACCTCAAGGCACACAGCATGCATTGCATCATGACGCCAGAACCTGCTGGTAGGTTGCGCCAAAGCTCCTGACAAGATACCTGAAAACACACGGATCATTCCAACACATCAGGAGAGAGCTGCCATAATAACATTATAATACCAACCTTTGAAACAAATACACACAGAAAAACCCCACACACAGTGCAGCAGGAGAACATGAACATGTGTCTTCAGTTTGAATGATACATTCATACATATTTGTGTATTCAACAAGTAAGAAAGATCAGACAAACAAACCTGTAGGAAAAGTTGGGGGGAATCCACAGCAGAGAGAAGGTCAACATTCAGGCTTTTTAAGTTTTGCCTACTTTTGTTTGATGGTGTTTAACTTAACAACATAGGTGTGCTTTGTGTGGTAACCTTGTTGCTTTGGCTGTATCACACATAGTGGCGGAGTTGACGGGATAGCAATGTTGCTCATTCAGTCAGTAAGTCAACCACTTTGGTCCAGAGTGAAATATCTCAACAACTGCTGGTTGAGTTGCACTAGAAATCTGCATAGTAATTCATGGTCCTCAGAGGATGAATCCCTGCATACTTTGGTGATCAACTTTTATCTAGGGTCACCATGAAGTTAACATTTGTGGTTTTTATCGAAATATCAAAAACTATTGAATGGATTGCCTTGAAATTTGGTACAAACACTTATGTTCCCCCGCAGGATAAACTGGACTATCTTTGACCTCCTTTAGCTTTTCTCTGTAGTGCCAACATCTGATCAAAGTGTTAATTTCTCACCAAAGTATCCACGAAATTAATGACATACTCTGCAGCCAAAAATTCTGAAGCCCCATTAGTCCAAAACATTTCCCATTGGACCGAAAGCCCATTTCTCTGACAGCCTGTTATCCCAATAACAAACTGCTCTTGCTCTAAAGTCCAGTTTCTCTGACACTATCTGAAGTTAGTTTCAGTTTCCTAGCGGCATTTGAGTCAGCGATCGGGGGTGTTTTTATCAACCCTTCGCTGCATTTCCTAGCGGCATTTCCTATCAGCGTTTGTGCCACCAAACTCAGGTGTTTTATCACTGACCACTCGCTGCTATTTCATCTACTTTTAAGCCAAAATGTGATCTTTTCCTTACCATAACCAAGTATGTTTTGTGTCTAAACCTAACCACACATTAATAACAACAATGACAAATGTAACGCATCTGTGGGAAACATACGTTATTTTCTAGCGTTTGGGTTGTCTAACTGCACCTTGGAGCACTGGCTGTTTGTTTTGAGGCAGTGGTTCCCACCTGGTGGGTCGCGATCCAAAAGTGGGTTGCAAGTCCATTCTGAATCGACCGCAAGTGACTCGCAAATGTGTCAAGTTTGTAAAAAACACACTTTATTTTGAAGTACAGTGAATTTCTGGCACATAGCTTCTACTTTGAAGTGCTGTTTCCTGCTGTAGAGTGAGTAACTAACAGCCAGCCACCTAGCAGAGACAGCAAACTAGCTTGACGACATGGCCAAATGCAAATATGACAGTGAATCAAATTGTGTGGACCTTGAAGTAGTGACTAAGGATAAATCTGGACCCTGTGGCTGGACCAGTTGGCAACCACTGTTTTAGAGGTAACAGGCTGTTGGAAAAATTGGCTTTTGGTCCATTGGAAAAGAAGAAGAAAGTCCGCACACTTTTAGCTCCCAGTTGAAGTGCAATATAAATTTATTTAGCACATCCCCAAAAAACAGTGACAAGTTTCGAGCAACGTATTAGGATGTGCTAAATAAATTTATATTGCTCTTCAACTGGGAGCTAAAAGTGTGCGGACTTTCTTCTTTTCTGATGCTGATTTTTTTTGGTCCAGCACCTGTCTGTGCTGGATGTGCGCGGCTGCTCCTCTTCTTTTGATCCATTGGGACATTTTTTGGACAAACAAGCCTTTACAGTTTTGGGCCATGAACAGCCCCCAAGCCTCAGCTGTAAAGTATGTGGTCCTAATTAGCAAATATAAGCAACAACAAGCTAAAATAAGATGGTAAAAATTGCAAAAATAGTATCCTGCTAAACATCTGCAGGTTAGCATTGCCTCTGTGATTAATGCTAGCATGCTGATATTGGCATTTATCTCAAAACTCGACTAAGTGCAGCCTCACAGACCTGCCAGCATGGCTGTAGTTTCTTGTTTAAATCTATGAAGACTGTTGGTGCATAAAAATTAAAATGTAAATGCCTCTGATGTGCACAGAGTAAAGATCCAGCTCCTCGCACCACCTCTTTGGACGGGCTAAATGCAAAATCAATGCACACACTGGAAAAACATGACTTGAATAAATGTTCACACATTAAGTATCCTCTGTTGCAGTGTTGTTGATAACTTTGATGTATTGTCTGTTTTTTTTCTGTATTTATCCACATTGCAATAAAACATACACAACAATACCCATGTGTGATTAGTAACTTGATTGAAATTGACCAGCTGGGGCCTGCGGGTGTTCCTGACAAAGACACACTTTGAATAAGTGCTGGCGTTGTTATGGTCTCTGCAGAGCCTGTAATGTTTACAACAAAGAGTCACAATTTTGCATTAGCTTTGAAAAATAAGGTGTCAGGTTGGCAATTATATCTGTTTGAATGGAAGGAAGGAAAGAATTATCTGATTTCATGTGGTAAAACGCAGCTTCAGTGCACGTCGTTAGAGGAATATTGATCATTCACATATCACCACCCAGGTGCCATACACATAATAAGGTGTAAATGAGATATGAAATAATAGTAACATGCAGGAGTGGCACAGGTATGTGAGTTATGTGTGAAAACCAGGTTGTATCCACTCATCAAAACGGAATTTGTCACACCTTCACACACCACACGCACATATAAACATGCATATTGAGATTTCACTGTCGCAGAGGCGCCAAGATGTAATAATGATGTCCTCTTGCTCCATGCAAAGGTTATGTCTACTTTCTTTTAACTGTTGCATCTACTACAAAGTATTGAGATGTCAAGTGTGTTTACACGGTGTGCACATACATAGCAGCTATTCAAACAACCAGGCTGGAGACAGGCAATAGGTGGACACAGAAATCTCGGCGTGAATGTGAATCTGATTTCTGAGACAAGAATCATTTAAAGTGACTCTCAGAGCTCATTCTAAACCCCTTCTGTCAGCTGTGAGAGAGCACGCTCTAATCCATTGTCACTGGGTGGATTAATTTGCATAATTCCACTATTGTGCAGTCCCAGATCTTTTTTCTGTCTCTTCCTTCACATGTGAAAAGAGAGAGAGAGAGAGAGAGAGAGAGAGAGAAAGAAGTCTCTCAAACCTTTGCTACTTGTTGCTTTGGAAACAGGGGTGGAAAAAAATGAAGAGAGTCTACTAGGGGAAGAAGTGGCGGAGGAGAAAGGACTCAGCGGTGCAAAGGTGTAGAGATGAAGAGGGCGTGAGGGTGGTGATATGATGAGCAGGGAGCAGAGAGATGGAGGAAGAATGAGCGGAGGGCAAGGGAAGGAAGGACAGAAGACAGATAGAGAGAAGAGAGGAAACTACTGTTCAGTGAATGCAATACAGAGCAATTTTCTGTTACTTAAAAAGCCATTTATCTATGTCGACAGTCTATTAGTCATGTATTCGAGTGTGACCCCCCCCCACCCCCCCCAACCTGCGTGCACAAACACAAACACACACACACACACACACACACACACACACACACACACACACCTCCCTCTATCACACCCACAGTGTGTGTATATGCACATGTGTGTCACTGTTTGTGTGTTGTTGTGTGTCTGTGTGTATGATGAGGCTGTATTGCTTTTTCCTCCAGGGAGGGGAGCTGGAGGGAAGAGAGGCAGTGCTAAATTGCACAGATAAGATCAATATGTAGTTAAGGGGTGGGGCTGTGCCTTTCAGAGTGAACACTGTATAATATTGCATTAGCTCTACGCAGTGTTAAATGGATTATTCTTAAAATGTGGTGTGGAGAGCTTACCTGACAAAGAATAACATTTGAGGAGGATCGCTCAGTGCTCTGTGATTGCTTTTTGCTTTTTTTACCCTCAGGTTGAATGAAAGGTGAGTTAAGGTGAGATTGTTCTCTGAAGGAAAACAACAGTATCAGTTGATTCAGTGAACGCATAAAACACCATATGCTTACGTTCAAGTGACAAAGCTAGTGGCCACAGTAATTATAAAAATTATCGTTTGTTAGGAGGTGGTGTGACGTTACAGAGCGACAAAGTCCACAGAGGGAGGAGTTCATGTTGTGAATAGCATATCCTTTTTCCACCTATATTAGCCTGTACACTTAAAGGCCACTTTATTAGGTACACCTTGCTAGTACCAGGTTGGACCCCTTTTGTCTTCACAGCTGCCTTAATTCTTCGTGGCTTTGATTCAACAAGGTGCTCAGAAATTTTGGTCCATATTGACATGACAGCGTTGCACAGTTGCTGCGGATTTGTCGGCTGCACATCCATGATGTGAATCTCTGTTCCACCACATCCCAAAGGTGCTCTATTGGATTGAGATCTGGTGACTGTGGAGCCAGTTTGAGATGATTTGAGCTTTGTGACATGGTGCGTTATCCTGCTGGAAGTAGCCATCAGAAGATGGGTACACTGTGGTCATAAACGGATGGACACGGTCAGCAACAATACTCAGGTAGACTGTGGTGTTTAAACCATGCTCAGTTGGTACTAAGGGGCCCAAAGTGTGCCAAGAAAATATCCCCCACACCATTACACCACCACCACCAGGCTGAACCGTTGATACAAGGCAGGATGGATCCATGCCTTCATGTTGTTTACACCAAATTCTGACCCTACCATCTGAATGTGGCAGCAGAAATTGAGATTCCTAGAGATGGTTGTGCATTTCTGAAACACTCAGACCAGCCCATCAGGCACCAACAACCACGCCACATTCAAAGTCAGTTAAAAAATCCTTTCTTCCCCATTCTGATGGTTGGTTTGAACTTCAGCAGGTTGTCTTGACCATGTCTACATGCCTAAATGCATTGAGTCGCTGCCACGTGATTGGCTGGTTAGCTATTTGTGTTAAGGAGCAGTTGAACAGGTGTACCTAATAAAGTAGAGGTGAGTGTATATGGGTTTTTTAAAAGCAGGAAACATGTTAAAAGTAGGTGATAGTCTGCTTTTCCATTGCCAGTAGACTAAAGCCATCACACAGCAGTGCACTGCAGAGGGCAAGTATGTTTTTCTAGTGTGTCATGTTGGACATCGTGGACAAGCTGGAAAAACTGGTTGGACGGAGCATGGAGGTCAGTGAAAATGTTGCAGTGATTACATCTTTTTTTAAAGCTCTTGATATGAAACTTGATGCAGACTGATTTTTTAATAGTTTTTAGCGCTGCTTGGACGGAGAAAGATAGTATTAGTAAAGTGGCTAAATTTAGGACTTCCCCCTGGGTGTCATATTTCCATCATTGCCAGTCTAAGCTGATTGGAGGTGTAGCCAATAAATAACCGTGACTAGAGCAGAGTCATTTTTGACCAGTGGGAAAATGGGGTGTAGTTTCAGGTCTGGAGATGAATCAGTCAGGCAATGGATGGATTCTTGATGAAAGGAGATATTAATTCATGTGTACATGTATAGATTAACAGAGCACAAAGTACGTCAGCGAGTTCACAACAGGAACCGAGAAATGGACTAAGTAAAGAGATGATGGTGTGCATGTTGACACAAAGGCATCTGTACATCTGTGTGTGTGTATGAATATGTCTGTGAATGTCTGAGTTTATGTGCGAGACTGTATGTAGGTATGACTGTTTCTGTTGACCTGGTAAATGGTAAAAGTCTTCTTGTCTTCCGACTACTCAAAGCACTTTTACACCTCATGTCACATTCACCCACTCACACATACATTCATAAAATGGGGGCAAAGGCTACCATATCAGGTGTGACCTGCTACTCAGTTGACCATTCACGTGGGCGTTCAGTATCTTGCCCATGGACACTTCGACATGCGGACTGGAGGAGTCTCCTGGGGACGACCCGCTCCACCTCCTGAACCACAGCCTTCCCAACTCTAATGTGCAGTGGAGACATGGTGAAAGCTTGTGAAACCTCTTACATTCCATGCCAGATGAAATATAATTTTGGACATTAGCACATCGAAAGGGAGGAAAACATTTCCTTACATGGTAATCTGAGAGTGCTAGAAACCAGATGTTGATTTCTTTGCTCAAGGCATAATGAGCCTGAAGCTTTACAGTAAAAGGTTCAAACTCGACACACAGTTCAAATGCAGGACACATTGGGTACATGCATGTAAGGAAAATCTAAAAGTTAATATGAAATTATTATAAAATATAAAGTATAAAATAGTGTCAGACATGTTTTAACATGATTAAAACAGTATAAAGTTCAATTTAGCATACATAAATCATCTACCATGTTGGTTGGATGTGTCAACAAAACACCAGACTGTAACACTTCAACACTGGAGACAGTCTACAGTGGTTTCTTTTAATGACCAGGATTTTTCCCTAATTGCTTTACTACCTGCCTTCTGAATCACAGTTTAAAACAATGTATTTTGTCAGTTAAAGAGGAGCTCCACATTAAATAAATTTCTTTTTGCACTTTAATCACACACGCTGGCTTGCATCCTTCTCTATGATGAAACAGCCAAGAGTCTTAAATTCATGTTTTATCACAATGCTATTTAGAAAACAATATAACTTTACATTAATGTAATTTCTAGGACATGGGTTGTAAATAGGCAATCATCTGATGGAGTGCTTCACCTTGTGTATGATCCTTGTGCTGAAAGTGCCCTTAGTGGTTTTGCCATCCATCCATCCATCCATCCATTCATTTTCAACTGATTATCTGGGTCTAGGTCATGGAGGTATTCCAGATGCCCCTCTTCCCAACATTTCCCAGCTCCTTTTGGGGGGATCTTGAGGTGTTCCCAGGCCAGATAATATATCTTATCCCTCCAGCATAATATCGGTCTACCCCGGGGCCTCCTACCAGCTGGACAAGCCCAGATATCCCCTAACGGGAGGCACCTGATAAGGTGCCTGAACCACCTCTATTGGCCCCTTTCAACACTAAGGAGCAGTGGCTCTACTTAAAGCCCCCTCTGCATGTCTGAGCTCCTCACCCATCTCTAAGGTGGCCACCCTGCGAAGGAAGCTCATTTTGGTGGCTTGTATACGTGATCTCATCCTTGCGGTCACTACCCAAAGCTCATAACCATAGGTGAGGTTTGGAACATAGATGTACAGGTAAATCCAAAGCTTTGCATCCTGGCTCAGCTCTGTCGTCACCACAACGGTCTGGCACACTACGTTAATTACTGCAGATGCTGCATTAAACTGCCGGTCCTTCTCGCTCCATTTTACCCTCACTTCTAAACAAAACCTTGAGTTGCTTGATCTCCTTTGCTTGGGGTGGTAACTAACTTCCAACCTAGAGGGGGCAATCCACCATTTCCAGTACAGCTGTACCGACTCTCATCCCTATTGCTTCACACTCAGCTGCAAACCCCCACAGTGCATGCTGGAGGTCATGGCCTGATGAAGCCAACAGAACTGCATCATCTGCAAGGAGCAGATGCATTTCTGAGGTTTCGTTGCTGTCCATGCTGGCTAAATTGGCAAATGTAATTTGTTGATTTTGTTTGCAGTACTCAGAGCATGGAAAATTTACATGTTAAAAAAATGTAAGAGAAACCTCCACAGACCTCGCTATGAATTTTTTTTTTTTAATCCAAAAAAATACTGCCTATGAGAGCCTTTGGCAGCATTTTCCGTGGATTATCCGGGGTAACAGCGACATTTCAATAATATTGGGATGGATGTGGATATCCTGAAGACAGATATCTCAAAACCTGGACAATAAAACCCAAACTATCTGCACAGCGGATGCCAAGAGTGGCTTATTTTGTGATACGAGAGAAGCGAATGGATTCAGATTCAGTGAGACTAACCAGGAATAAGTATCTCTTGCCCTCAGCATAGAGACTGCACACTGTTAACCCTGCTGGCATGGTATGAAAACCCTGCAGAGCCGTGTCCTTTGTCTCCTCGGCTGCATGTCTCTCTCTCAGCTCTCCCACTGCCTCGATAAGCAAAACAGCATGTCCTGCTATAATCACCATGATATATTAAACATAATCAGGTGAGCTAATGAGGTTATAATTAAGATAATTCATGCATTAATTAGCAAATATTTCTCTGTCAACACACACCTCTAAAGAAGCCAACCAGCCTATATGATCTATAACTGTAGACACAATATCACAAATATACAATGTGTAATCTAACCCAATAAGGGCTGCCTTGATAGTGTGTCGGAGAGGTATTTATTGGCTTTTTCAAGACTTAGTTTGTGTTGTTTTTGCAAACTTAACTTTGTTCCTGTTATCATTATCACTTTATAATCACCATGTTAACACCCTCCAAAAGAATGATCCAAAAGTTTTCATCAGACTGCAGACTGTGGCTATTTGGACTGGCGTCTGTATCGTTTTTAACGATACACAACTCTATCTGTTTGGAGAATTAGCCATTTTAGTGACAGTGCTTGCCTCTCCATGTACAAAGTATCCACTGTTTGCAGGGGCAAATAAGTCCTGGGCTTAGCACCACTCAAGACGATTGTGATTGGTCTAAAGAAATTGTTTTACCCTCATAGCAGAATGATAATCACTACTTCCAGACCTTTCTCTACTACTGACATGTACAGAATTGTCGGGATAGGTCTACATATGATAGACTTATCCAAAAGCAATGACCATACTAATGTTGAATAGTTGAACTAATTCCAACATCTCAATGAAACTTAATGAGCTTTACATTGGCAGTGGTAGATCCTGGAAACGACAGCTGAAGACTACTGACACATTATTTTCAACAGCTGCTTGTTTCTAATTCCAAACTATGATGTGACAAGCTTTTTTTGATTTGATGTGATACAGGTAAAAGTTTAACTGTGAGAATACAACTCCTGAAACAGACACGCCGTAATCAGCAAGAGAGAACACATCTCACTTTGTTAGAGTTGTCGGGACTACATAAACACCCCGTCCACTTGTGAAAGGAGCTGCTAGTGGAATGTTGTGTACACTGCTTTGCTGATGAAAAAGAGAGAGTTTGTGTAATATTATTTCGTCAAGCCGGGTGTCAGAACTCAGGATTCTCACGCTTTCACATTCACACACTCCTTTTTTCCGACATGTGAGTGAAATACTGCACTATAGAGTCTGGCTGTCCTACAGGAGAGCAGCGCTGCAACGTTATCAGGCTGATGTGGACAAACCACGGTAGAATACAGTTAAGATGGGATTTTCATTGGCGTCATTTTAGCTGATGGATCAGCCCTGACACTGATCTTTGGAATCGGCTCGGGCCATCTCTGATAATCAATATTTTTATATTAACTATAGATGACTTGATTACTTGTATATGAAAGGGGTTGCTTGTAGTAGATAATCCACTGAGAATTATCACCCAACCCTGCAGTTCCCCTCAGGTCTACAGAGCCTTTCAGCATCTTTCACCTCAGTTGGTGGATTTGGTTTTACAGCTCAAAACTGTATTTTGGTTCACTCTCACCGCAGTAGCAGCAGGTGGCAGTTTTCAGTGAAAAAGCACATAAACCCCACTTTACCTGCCAGGCCGCTCTCACCGAAAAAAATGTCTATATAGGTAGACTGGACAAGCAGCTTATTACAAGCCACACTTACATTTATTGTACGGCAGCGCCCCCTAGTGGTCACAGCAATTTTATTCAGAAGCAGAGGAGTAAGTGAGGTAATGTAAAATAAAAGCGACAAAGGCAATGTAATGTATGAAGATGGAAAAAGTCCCTGTAGGGAGGGTGAAAGGGGTGGTGGATGGGTCACAAAGGCACAGGACTTTCACCAGGGAGACCAGTGTTCCTGGCCCCAAATAAAGGTTGACTTTTTTAATAACAGTATAGTATAGTGTAGAATGGGCAGCAACAGTGGTTAGTATTGCCGTCACAGTCTCACTTCAGAGGTGGGGGAGCCCTTCTGTGCAGAGTTTGCATGTTCTCTTTGTGTCAGCGTGGGTTTTCTCCGGGTACTCCGGCTTCCTCTCACAGTCCAAAGACATGCAGGTTAATTATTAACTCTAAATTGTCCGTAGGTGTGAATGTGAGCGTGAATGGTTGTCTGTCTCTATGTGTCAGCCCTGTGATAGTCTGGCGACGTGTCCAGGGTGAACCCCACCTCTCGCCCAATGTCAGCTGGGATAGGCTGAAGTATTAAAAGTATCTACTGTGTTTATTTAAAGTGAAGTATCCATCAGTTTGTCTTTTATGTGACATACCCGAGTTCACTTTATTAAAGCCAAACCATGATGCTTTTTCTAAACCTAACCACCAAGTTTTGTTGCCTAAATCTAACCATTAAGTTTTATAGCCTAACAACGACCATATTGTAACATTACAGACACGATTAAAGCTCTTAGTACGGTCATATACGTTGTTTTGGAAGTCAGTGGAGATTGATTTACTCTGTTACTAAGGTATGAGAGAGCATTGTAACTGCCCACCACCAGACGGCTAACAGAAAAAGTTAGCAACTAGCTAGTGAACATAGTGGAGCATTTAGTTGCTGATTAGGTGGATATTTCCCTAGAATTAGTGAAGACCAACACCGATCTAAAAAGAGAATAATATTGGACTGCCTATGAATATTATTAGTATTATTATTATCCTTATATTGATGCACCAGAGGTCTGTACTATGAAGCCAGTTCAACTTAAGCAGGATATCTTCTCATTATCTGGTTTGATTAACCCTAACATTGGCTGTCTGGATAGCTGGTACTACAAAGCTGGTTATCAACCAGTTCAATCAACGTGGCTGGATAGGTTTTCCTATCCAGCCACGAGCGTGTTCATGTGAAAGAGGTGTTAATTATAAGCGACACCATCAGAACCATGAATGACGGAGGCTACTTTATATGATCTGTGATGAAATGGTACCGAAAATGTCTGCGACTAGGCGATAGTAAAATGTCAGTGGTGTGGGATGTAAACAATAATCTGTAATCTTAAAACTGAAAATCCAGAAACATTGAAAACACTATCCAATAAAAATTAAATACTTAAATTACGTGTAGGTATCACTGAGCTATGGGCCTATGTGACATTAGCATAGAGTATTTTTTGCTGTTTAGTTAGATGATGATGAATATGTCACATAAAACACTTTAAAGTAACACCAGACTGCTTCTGCTGCTGACGTGAAGGGTGGAAAAGTAGTTAATGACTGATGAGGTCTGTCTGACTGAAATGTGGCATTTATAATAACGGGAGTCAGTTAACAGTGTGTGGATTATTTTACTAATAAAATATTATCTGTTTTATCCTAGTTCTCATCACGTAGGTGTGTCGTTATTTTGAGCTGCAGTGATGGGATGAAAGTGTAAAGTAGCAGCACTGTCCAGTCACTGCGGACTAAAATAAACTTTGCATAATTTCAGATAGTGCTAAAATCATGTGTTTAGTGTGTTAACAATGCCAGAAGCTCTGTTTTAAAACCAGTGGAAATAAAGCCCTGAAACCATGAAATGATTCTACTGACCTACAACAGCATATAGGCTCCTCGTTATTACCTGACACTCCAGACTTTTGTCCACGGATACTTTGTTCTTCAGTGATCTGATCTCCAGAGCAGGTTAGCTGTTCAGCATAAGTTACCACGATGATTTATGATGGCCCTCCGCTCATAAACTTTTAAATATGACTGCAGGTTTTAAAGTTTAATAAATGTGTCTTTCTAATAAGATAAATTCAGGGAAAAAAAAGTTTGCAGTAGTTGTGCATTTGTTTTGGGAAACAGAACAACTAGGGAAGTCGTGTGTGATGTCTCCGAAGGTTTCGCTAATGTTTATTCATCCAAAAATATGACCGTGCATACTTGCTCATTTTTCAGCAATGCTTCACATTCAAATACTAATCCTCGCAAGCTGTTCAGTACAATGGCAGCCTTGAACTGTCGGCCAATACTGGAACACGATTGGGCCTCAGTGCGGGCCTTGCCTGGGGAGAGACGGAGAGTAGCTAAACCAGAAAATCTATTTCTCATAATTATGAATGAAAATTAATGTCCATAATTCACTGAGCAGAGCTGTAAGACACTGGGAAAAGGTCAGAGAGCGTGCTGCAGAGATGTCGATTGGAACCATCGATTGGATGATTACATACAATCCGCAATTACTCTGTCTTTTAAAAGGTGCAAAACATAAGGTTGACAATAAAGTCTAGGCTTAAAGAAAAGGGAGCAAGGTGTAGTCACTTGTGGAGTTCAATTTGTTTTCAGTTGAGAAAGAAAAATCCATGGTTCAAAACTGTACCCTTCAAAACATCATATTAACTATTCAGCCCTAACTGAATCCCCCTTCAAGCCGTAGCCATAATCAGATTACAATTTTTTTCAATTACTTACTATTCAAAGGTTTGCATTTGGAGTTTCTGCAGCAAACACCAGCCCTATATGTTTATTCATGTGAGCTCTGAGTCAAGCCGACTGGACCATCCATCAACGCACCCCGGTTGGAAGTAACTTTCTTCCGCTTTCTTTTCTCGCGCTGTTCAACACCTCCTCCCTCCACCAGAGAGCGGAGCGTGTTTGCTGATGTGTGAAGGCAGTAGCAACGACGGAGCCCTGCAGAAAACAAATGCCATCCCCGGTCCGCGGCCGCGTCTGTCATGGATCATCAAAAGCAGTGCGTTGATTTTACTTTCACTGTTACACTCAGTCGTGGAACAACAGACAGGGGGCTAGTTGTGATTGGTAGTTAAGACACATCATGCTAAGAACACCTGCTGCTTGATAATTGTCACAATGCAGCAAAGGGATACAATCAAGTGTCGTTATGCGCTGCGTGCGTGTACTGACAAAACATGTAGTCAGTCTCTATTATTACACACACACTCACGCACACACACACATAAGCATACTGTAATGGGCCAGTGTGTGCTTTAAATTCTCTTTGATGCTGTGGATGCCCCCCACTGTTCACCATATTACTCTGTTCACATCAAACAGGTTGTTCTGGGAAGAAAAAGGGACATGATGACAAGACTGCGGCTCACTATTCTGCTCATCCTGACGTCGGGCTTTTTGTTCAAATGAAAAATAGCTTTCTCTACCTTTTTCTCCTCTCTCTTAGTCTCTTTTTCTCTCTCTGTTGCTCTGCCATAGCTTCTCTTTTTTCTGCCCCCCCCCCCATATCAAATCCTTCCTCTTCCTCCTTGTTCTTCCTGCCTTTCTTCCTTTTGTAACTCTTGCATCTGTTTTCCTCACCCTTCTTTGCAAAAAAAAAAAAAAAAAAAAAAAGAGGCTATGTATAAATCTCCACACCATCCTGTTTTGCAGTGTCTTTCGTCTTTATTTTTCCCGTAAACTGCCGTCCCCTACCATTCTCTTCTCGAGTCACCTGGAGCTTGTCGCAGCACGCCACCCCATCATAGCTGACCATCCAGACAATGTCAGCGTGAGTCACAGTTCACAGATGATAATGACCCTGCCCAGCTGCTGTGTAACCAGGGACACAGTGGGCTCCTCTACTGTGTCTAGTCTAGCGTGTGTGCCCATGCATGTCGATTCCAATGTATGTGTAAATGTACAAATTCTTTATGTAGAGGAAGGAAGCGAGGGAATATTCCCCTCGTGTTGATTTTTGTTATGTGTGCAAATGCATCCATGTATGCACAGAATTTACTCAACTGGAGATCTGTATGGAGGTGTCTGAGCAGGAGCCTATTGGTATGGATAGCGTGGCGTGATCTCGAGCGTGATCTGTACTTGCCGCCTCCAAACACCCCCCCCCCCCCCGTCCCACAATTCCACTGCTACCTCCAAAGCCCCTCTAACCTTTCTCCTGCACACCCATCTGTCAATCATGTTCATTGCAGCACAGCAACATAGGGACACTTGGTTCAGTGTTAATTGAACCCTCACAGTTTACATTGGAATAAACCAACATCCCTTATCTGTTATTCCTGAGGTAACCCTTCACAGAACCATTATTAGTCACGGCACACAGCTCGGGGAACATCTATTGGCTGATAAAACATTTGGAAAAATGAGGTTGGTGTTGGTTGTAGTTACAGATGTATTGGCTTAAAATGTACATCCATTTATTAGTTCGAATTTGAAATGCGAGGCTGTTTCATAAATATAATAATGAAATGTATATTTTCTCCTTGTTCTCATTTGATCCAGTGGAATTAGTTTAGTGGTGTGAAAGAAAAAAAAAACACATCCCCATTCTTAAAGGTCACACCTATTTAAGGCATAGTTGTAGGTGGTGCATTTTGCGTCAGAGCAGAAATTATATAACAAAAGTGTTTAACAGTGTTGTACAGACGGTCACTGAGGAGCTCGATTTGTGTGCTTTTTCAAGTACAGAGGAAAACTTCTTTTCAGTGTTGAGATCCCAGGATGTTTAGGGAATCAGTCTCATGATGTTTTGTTTAAAAGCTTGTCATCATGTCGAACATGTCCACCATCACTCGAAAGGTGTCGGTATGTTTCTACAGAAGTGCTTGTCTGATCATCTAACAGCATTAGAAACCCCTTTGCCTGCACCTTTTCAACACTTGTCGACGTTGGGGAATTGTGGAAGCTGTGTTTAACAGTTTACGGGAACTTTCTGACACCAACAATCTGACAAGCACGCCCACTTAACACATCTTTGAGAGCGGCCGTGCAGAACAGACATCAACACTTTGCCTTCAGACGTGTTCGTGCACGCTCACCGACCTGGTTTGTATAGGAGCATACTGCATCCTTAAAGCCCCACTCATTTCATATTTTTCTAAGTCATATCCTGCCAATATCGATTGGCTACAATGCTCGTCAAATATTTATTGACAAATAATTTTGTGCCCAGTGTTAAAAAAACAAGGCTGTTGCTTGGATGGGAAGATGACGTATGCCTGTAGTAGGAGCTGCAGGTCATTCGTCAATCTCCAAGCTTCCACAGGTGCCTCTTTGGGTCTGAGTGGCAAACCAGTAAACATTGTTGTCATGGTCATGAGCTCAAACCCGCACTGAGCCGTGACTCTGATGAGTGAGCTCGTTCATGAACAGTTTGTTCTTCTTTTACTTAAAAATCTAAGAGACCTTGTGGAACATAGTGATATTGCTGCTCGGCCGCTTGCTGATGATGCCAGCTGGTGAGATATGTGCGAGCAGCGCACATCTACAACTGGGGCAGGGGACACAGTGCTGGTTCTACTGGTTGAGAAGCCGTAGAGGTACCGGCAGTATTTCCCAAATTGCAAGCCACTGGCTCAAGTGTATACTGTGTGATGACAACCGTCTTATTAGGGAAAAAATCCTCCTTTTCAACAGTATTATGTTATATTTCTATCCATGCTAATATCTATGCTATCGCTATCCTTGCCAGTGACATTGATCTTTACATGTACGCTTTAACTGCAATTGGTTGCCATCAGTGTCATCTACCAGGAGGCTGGTAGATGAAAAAATCCAGAAGCCAAGCATATTTTTTACCTGCCAAAATAATAAATTGCCCTTTTGTGTCACATTTACATTTATTTCAGTACATTTTGTTGGGATGTATAGGTGTTATGTTGAATACAAACTCAAAGAAGAAGTCAGAGCAAAATCTTGTATGGGAATAAGTTCCCACTGGTAAGCAGTGATGCAGTGTATATGTCTAGGGCTTTTATTGTGAAAGGTAGGAGTGAAGCTAATGCTCTGCCGCTGACAATGTGGGCCGCAATAGAGAGTTTGCTGTCTTGATTTAGACTACGGGGCCTCTGTGTTACTGTTTTATTACCATCATAAGTATGGGCGCAATGCTAGCACGGTAAACAGTGGCGCAAAATTAGGAGCGCTCAAGATGGTTAGTTTCGCGGCATGGTGTGTGTGTGTGTGTGTGTGTGTGTGTGTGTGTGTGTGTCAGCACAGACGCAGCTTAGGAATAGTTTAGTTTATTTGATATATAAATGGTCACTGTGCAATGACGTTAATCACTAAGAAATGACAACATGGTTCCACCAGATTTATCGAAATGCTATTTTCCATCTGTAGTCCTACACATAACATGTAGATACAATAAATAAGAATAAAATTCAAGGTGCAGTGCAGACTATAGTACATCCACATGCCTAACATAATAGAAGCAGCATGTACAGACTGTGCAGTACAAAACACAGTATAAAGGAAAACACAGCAACTACCTTGTAAAGTGACAAGGTTACCATTGCAGGTGCCTTACATTATAAAAACAGTAAGTACACAGTGTAGGTGCAAAATACGATATGCAATGCACAGCGACTACCTTATAAAGTGACCAGGTTACTGGTGCAGGTGCCTTACAAAATCCAAACAGCAGATACACACAATAGCAGAGCATTGGGCCCCTAAATGATACCACAATGCAGTAGAGATCCTCAGCATGGTTTACTGATTACATGACTGTTTAGGTACAAACTAGTGTAGCAGATAGCTTTATGAAATTTACTCGCCAAATGGAAAATCTACCCTCAGGTGTTAATTTTGGACCCTGGTTGCTATGCATGTTAACATTGATGGATTACATCCAACTATTAACCGCACCCCCATTCTCTGTTTAAGAAAGAACATTAACTGAAAAGCAGGAAGTAACACTTGCTGGAGTGGGACAGAGTCTGGCTGTTATGCTCTCTAATGGTACTTTCTGCATGAGTTTATAAATGCGCATTGATTGGTTTAGTCTCATGCACTTGATGGAGCTTGTATTCAAATTATTCCTGACATCTTTATTTCTGCCCCTTATCATATATTCAATTGTTTAAATTTTCAATTTTTGAACAGTGCTGTGGTAAATTAATTATTTTCTTGACAGATGATGTTCCCCGTGTCAGACTGGATCATCTCAGGGTGAGCCCACCCGGTCCGTTCTGCTGGAGAGTGATCCACATTAACAAAGAAATCTGTTGATGTCAAAATGATACAAAGTTTGGTTTTAAAGATGGGGAATAAGGTTTATTACTTTAAAGCAGAGCATTGCACAATCTTGCATCATGCGTGGAACGGAAAATGAATGTAAAACACAAATCATAAAGGATCTGTCTGATTCTTCTGTGACAGCAGTGTGTTTCTTGGAACATCTCTGCCTCGCTCCATGATCTCTAAACGAAATGACGGCACAACAGTGCAACGGCTGTGACAAAATGTCATGTCAGTAATTGTCTCCCGCTGCTTATCCGCTCCGGAGCGAGGATGGACTTACAGTATTTCCGGCTTTGTCCCTCTCTCAATCAATTCACTGAGAGAAGGTTAAGTTCTCTTCTCGCAAGCCACCAGTTCTACCTTTGGGGGAGAGCCTTGGATAGAGATCAGACTGCAATCAATTGACCGTCTGTGTCATTACAGGATTAGCTCTACCTACAGCATGGTCACATACATCTGGAAGCCTGCCCAATAATGGGCAGGTAATGGAGCAAGTGACTGTATGTCCCCTGGGGGAGATTAGTGCTCCATGTCCCATATTAAGTACAAGACTGGGAGTAACAAATGGCGTGTAACTGAAATAGAGTTCACTCCGTTACAGTTGAATTTGTCACCGTTTTTAGATTCTTCTTCCCTGTCTTTAACTTTTCATACACGTTCATCAACATGTGACAATGTACATTAGAGTATGATGTCAGTCCAACACCCTCTCCAAGCAAATTTGGATCAGTGTTGTCGAAAATATCAATACATACATGATTCTGAATTAGGGATGCAAACAATTAATCGATTATCGATTAATTGTCAATAAGAAATTACTTGATTAAAATAAATTAATTGCAATTAACTGTATTTTTAAACCCGTAACTTCCCGCCAGTCCACGTGAGGGCGCTCTTGACGCCAGACGTACTTGACGCACGCTAGAACACATGAGAAGCAGGGCTCTGACGAGAACAACATAAACACGAAGCGGCATAATGAAGCGGACAAAACGGAGTGCAGTGTGGAGTCATTTTAAATTGGTTAATGAAGACAAAGACGCCAAATGCACAATATGTGGTAGTATTTTAAACTACAACAACTCCACAATTTCGTTTTAATGGTTATAACAGTGAAAAAAGGCCGACCCTGCTGTACAGGAACCAGTGAAGGGAAGCAGGGAAACTTTACTGATATTCAACCAGCTGTGTGTCTGTGCTGGGAGCGGCACGGGGATGAAGCTAAACACTGTTCATCTGCACACACTGTGTTACCTTGATTTCGTTGCTGTGTCAGTCTGATATCCTGAATGTATCCTTCAAATGCATGTTGTAGAAATTTGAGAGTATTTCTCCAAGGAGTGCAGTTAGCGTCAGTGGGAGCGCCATGCCAGTCTAGCTCCAAAACCGAAAGTTTGTCGGACTTAGCAATGGTAACTAAGGGGGGCGGGCCTTAGCGAAGGGTGGATTCAATATTATCATTAGGCTGCCTTTGCCATTGATACAGAGCACAGACACATTTCTTTTTGCAAATTTTGAATCAATAAAATGTGCTTTAATCATTATTTTGTGTCACATCACTGAATGTTTTAATAGTAAGCCATGTTCTATGTGGGATAATGTATAGTGAGCCTGTGACAGTTGAAAAATAACTCCCTTCAGGGAGTTGGGAGTTATTTTTCAACTGTCACCGGCTCACTATACATTATCCCTTACTTAATGTTTCCCATGTCACAGATGAGAGAATGCCCAATTTATTTTCATGTTAAGTAGCCTGCGTAATATTTTGATATTTACTGTTCAGAATATCTTTGATATGCTACCAAAATGCTATTGCCTGCCCTCAAGTGTATCCCAAATATATCCCCAAATAAATCTTTGATTAAGGAATATGATTTGCATTTTTTCTGTATAACATAAGGAAGATATACCTTTTTATGTAGATAGAGCCTATTGATTCAGACGGAAATTCAGCTTCTCAGGAAAATCGCCGCTTATCAATTAATCGATCATCGATCGATAAGATGAAACAACTATCGATTAATGAATTAATTGATAATTTGCATCCCTATTCTCAATATTTGAAATGTTTTTAATAGTCATTTTTCACAGTATTAATGCATCAGTATCAGCTGCTCTTTCTTGCTCTTTCTTATTGTTAATATTTACTGCAGTCAATCTGCTGTTCTCTACTACTAACCAAGAAAGGAAAGGCTATCAATGTCATCTTATAGCCTTGTTATTATCGTGTAATATTTTTTTTTATGCCATCAATGTCAATTTTCCCTGTGGTATTGATAATTATATTGAATATAGGTATTTTTCAAGGTATTGTATCGTTAGGAATAGTAAGTTAGAAATTCCAGTATTGTGACAACACTATTTTGGAGGCACTGTATAAACATTAAACATTACATAGATGGGTTTACATGACTTATTAGCATTTTTAGCAATGTTAGCAGAGTGCCCCTGTAGAATGGAAATGCTGGTCGATCACTTTGGTCCTGACTTAAGAATGTCAGGACCTTTCCTCTAGTGCCACCATGAAGTTGTTATTAATCAAACAAACGATTAATCACTGTGTGGGTTACTGGCACCTGGGATGGTTCTGGTAATCCATGGTTTCTAGGGGTGGGGAAAAAATAAATATATCATAGTATCATGACATATTTGTGTGGCAGTTAGACTTGCACTGGAATCGGGCCGGTTTTCACGTGTTCGGCAATGACCTGCGACCAGCCAGTCAGTCTAAAATATGCCAATTTAAAACGCTGGTCAAATTCCCGGCGCGCCGCATGATTGACATCGTGTAACATCAGCAGCGCGCACACACACGCACGCACATGTGCAACTCACGGCTTGGGCAATGTGAGGAAGTGAAACATGGGCGGCTTCTCACCTTAATCATTCACGCACACACATCAAAAGAGAGAAGGAGAAAGTTGTTAATTGTCCGTGTTAAACTGAACTGCGGAGCTCTCACTGCTGCACTGTGCCGCTTGAAACTGACGAGGCGCGTGTCCGCGTGCCGAAGATGTGTGAAGACCTGTGTAAATTTTCCACAGGAGATATTTTTACTTTTTTGTCTATTCAAGAAATTACCCATAAATGTTATCCACCAAGTATTATTATGTTATTTATCCATGTTTTTATTTATGTATGCCTTTTTTACTTATTTATTTTAATACTGTACCTGAAGTCGGAAAATGTTTCTTTACCTGTGTCACTGTTTTTGTTTGTTTGTTTGAGATGATTATTAAAAACTGGTTGTATCTTGGTTAAAATGTTATATTAAAGCAAAGATAGAAAATATTGCAATATCTTGTTGTGCTGTAAAGTGGTTTGAAAAAAATGAAATCGGAATCGGCCATCCAAACACTCTGCAAATCGGAAATCAGTATCGGCCCAAAAAATTGTAATCGGCGCAAGTCTAGTGGCAATATCGTATCATCACACAGTGCCAAGTATCGATTTTTTTTTTTACAATTTTTAATTTGTAATTTTTTTTACAAATACAAATTAAACTTTATGTAGCCTACTAGAAAAATATAATTAATTGCTTTTTCAGTCCACTAGGTACATTTTGCTTCTGCAAAGAAAATAGCGTAGGTGAGATGTACAGACTGAAAACTTTTATATTAGATAACACAGATGTTGACAAAATTTTCCTTTGGGGACATGATTTACAGTAGAAGAAAGGTAGTATATTGCAATATATTTTATTGCAATTCTCAGCACATCGCAACATATTTAAAATCGCAATAATATTGTATCGTGGATCCTCTGGTGATTCCCACCCCTCATGGTTTCTGGTAGCTGCAGACTCAGTGAATTAGTTGATGTCATCGGTGGCGTTGATGGTGGTGTCTTGGAACGTGCTTAAAGCTCTGATTGGCTCCATCTCTTGCATCACTGGTATGCCTTTTCCACCAGATTAGCTCTGGTTCTTAATCTGTCCAGGACTCTTGGAAACTTGGTGATATCCAGTGAATCAGCCCGTGTTTTCTCCAGTTTTGTTTAGAAAGTAAACAGCTGTAGCAAGATGGCAGGTTGCATTGATTACCTGTGAACTTTTGTTCTGCTATTACAGGTATTTGTTTTTATCCAAAATCAAGCATGTGCATGCACGTGCAAGGCTCTTTCCAACCAATAGAATGTAACACGCACACTAATGTTGTTACAGTTCGCACTTCAGATTGAGAAATATAATGTTGAGTTATATTTTGGTTCCAGACGGGAGCCAATTTTTTAGGTTCCGAGCCAATTTGTTTTTGGTGAAAACTCTCCAAATGGTTCAAAAGAAGGTGTCAAGACTGAAACGGAATCCATTACACACTGGTGGAAAAGGGGCATGGGGGGGCATGCGTTGTAGTGTTTATACAGTGAGGTCCATAATTATTTGGACAATGATACAGTTGTCATCATTTTGGCTCTGTACACCACCACAGTGGGTTTTAAATGAAACAATGAATACCTGCTTAAAGTGCAGACTCTCAGCTTTCATTTAAGGCTTTTTTCAAAAATGTAGTATGAACCGTGTAGGAATGACAAGCATTTCTTCACACAGTCCCCCAACTTTAAGGGCTCATAAGTATTTGGACAAACTAACATAATCATCAATTAAACAGTCAGTTTCAATACTTGGTTGCAAATCCTTTACAGCCAATGACTGCCTGAAGTGTTGGACACATAGACATCACCAGATGCTGGGTTTCTTCCCTGGTGATGCTCTGCCAGCCCTTTACTGCAGCCGTCTGCACTTCCTGCTTGTGTTTTGGGTGTTTTGCCCTCAGTTTTGGCTTCAGCAAGAGAAACGCATGCTCAATTGGATTCAGGTCAGATGATATGACTTGGCCATTGCAGAACATTCCGCTTCTTTGCCTTAAAAATGTCTTTGGTTGCTTTTGCAGTATGCTTCAGGTCAATGTCCATCTGCACTGTGAAGCATCGTCCAATGAGTTTTGAAACATTTAGTTGAATCTGAGCAGATAATGGTGCCCCAAACACTTCAGCTTTCATCCTGCTGCTCTTGTAAGCAAGACAAGACTTCACTAGAATAAATACAGAGGGTTTATCACAAGATGCAAACCATTGGTTAGCCTTAAAAATGGAAGGCCAGATTAGAGTTTGTCAAAAACCATCTAAAAAGCCTGTACAGTTGTGGAACAGCATACTATGGACAGATAAAACAAAGATCAACTACCAGAATGATGGGAAGACAAGAGAAGGAAGAAGGGAAGGAACTGCTCATGATCCAAAGCGCACCACCTCATCAGTGAAGCATGGTGGAGGTACTGTTATGTCATGGCCATATATGGCTGCCAGTGGAACTGGTTCTCTTGTATTTATTGATGATGTGACTGCTGACAAGAGCAGCAGGATGAAAGCTGAAGTGTTTGGGGCACCATTATCTGCTCAGATTCAACTAAATGCTTCAAAACTCATTGGACGATGCTTCACAGTGCAGTTGGACAATGACCTGAAGCATACTGCAAAAGCAACCAAAGACATTTTTAAGGCAAAGAAGCGGAATGTTCTGCAATGGCCAAGTCATATCATCTGACCTGAATCCAGTTGAGCATGCATTTCTCTTGCTGAAGCCAAAACTGAGGGCAAAACACCCAAAACACAAGCAGGAAGTGCAGACGGCTGCAGTAAAGGGCTGACAGAGCATCACCAGGGAAGAAACCCAGCATCTGGTGATGTCTATGTGTCCAACTGATGATTATGTTAGTTTGTCCAAATACTTATGAGCCCTTAAAGTTGGGGGACTGTGTGAAGAAATGCTTGTCATTCCTACACGGTTCATACTACATTTTTGAAAAAAGCCTTAAATGAAAGCTGAGAGTCTGCACTTTAAGCAGGTATTCATTGTTTCATTTAAAACCCACTGTGGTGGTGTACAGAGCCAAAATGATGACAACTGTATCATTGTCCAAATAATTATGGACCTGACTGTATATCTTGACCACGGCAAGATGGCCGCATGGTTGCTCTTCCTAAACGCAGGCAGTAATCCCACTTATTCCCTTGTGGTGCAGGGCAAACAGGACATTGGTTAAAAATGATCACAGCAAAAGTATCGGACACACCGCCCACCTCAGAAACCACCAGCAAAAGTGCAGATGGTGAGGCTGATGCACCTACCATGCCACAACTTCTGCTGACTTTGCAACAATGACAAGCACGAATGAGACAAGACCCGAAATATACAAAGAATTATGTCAAGTGCAACACAATGTTATGAGATATATGTAGTAGGGGGTCCCTGCTATATCTTTTTTTGAGCTAAAGGGTCCTTGGCCTGAAAGTCCTTGAAGACTCTTGACTTTAATGGTCCTCTGACTTTTCATCTAGCGCCACTGTCAGGTCAGATATTTAATTCATGCAGCTCTTTGGGTGCAAAATCAGTGACATTGCCATCAGTGCTTTGTGTGTAGTGCTGATTAAGGAATGTTAGCATGCTAACAGGCAAAGATAATCTAGTAAACATGGTAAAAGTTCCTCCTGCTAAACATGTTGATGGAAGCGTTTAGCTTAAAGCATCACTGTGCTTCAGTACAGCCTCACAGAGCTGCTTAGTCTTTAGTCTCATTACCATTCAATAAACCCGGATGGATTGAAATGTGACCTACCTTCTAACAACTGGCTAAAAGCTGTCTCAGATGCAACTGTGGACGAATGCCACAAATGTACAAGTAAACCTCATGTTTTTAAGAAATGGACTTATACAAGTACACTTTATGTCCTTGACAGACAGACAGACAGACAGACAGACACACACACACACACACACACACACACACACACACACACACACACAGAGGGACAGATGCAGACAAACACCTTCACAATAACTACATGTTCAAGGTAGTCAGTAGAGAATGGAGTTTGTCCTGCTCCATCTCTGGGCTTGAATAGGCCTCATTCCTCTCAATAGTTCCTCATTATCCAGCCTGCTGGTGTTTGAGTTTGATTGATTGTTCATAAAACATGCATGACCCTCATGAATTATTGTGAGAGAACATCCAATAAATTGTTTTAGATGGCTTATTACAACAGTGTTACTGGCCTGGCATATTAAATTATTTGCAATCCTGTAAATCACAGAGGCGATTTGAAAATAACCTATTAAAGGCATCATGGTGACATTTCTCCACTCAACAACATAACCATCTCCGTCACAGCTCTTTTTAATCACGGGAAATTTTGTCATCAATCACATTGCATTAGGCCTTTAATAAGATACAGACAGAATCTAAGGAGATGAATCTGGAGGAATGTGCAGGGTTGGACAGGGAGTTTTATGAATATTATCAGGTTAACAGTAATTAATGTTACTAGGTTATAAAGACGCAACAGCAAACTTCTCAACTTTTTTCTTTTTCCAAAGTACAATAATACATTTTAGTGAAACGGGTAAGTTTAATAAAAGTAAGCAAAGTCAATAAAAATTACATGAAAAAAGCAATTAAATTTAGAGGTACTATCATTTTTGCACAATATTGCATTTTGAGAGATGTACACATCTGTAGCTGGCTGGGACAAACAGTGAGTTATTAAATTCACCCCAAAAAAATCAAAACACACATAAAACATCTCTTGATAAGGGCTTCAGTTTGGCCAATTTCAACAGAATTATTGCTTTCATTCATCATTCAGCTTGCAGATACCTGTCTGCACCGAAAAGTTTAGACTTGAGTATAGATTTTGATATGAACGCACCATCGGTCTTCGCCGATGGACACAGAGCTGGTCATGCGTTTGAGTTGTGTGACCCTCTTTCACCTTCCTTGTGTCCCATGGGTGAAGTGAGGAGACAGGAGGGGGGAGGAGAGGAGGAGGTGTAGAGGGGACAGGAGAGAAGGAAAGCAGAGGGGACGCTCACCCCGCCGCCTCCGACCTTCAGGTCCCAGAGGAACATGAGTCAAACTTCAAGAATAAACTTGAAGGACTGTGTGACTTGGACAGCAGAGCAGCTACAGGGATTTCTAGCAGCAGATTTAAGTGGGAGTTTATAAGTGGCTCCTTCACGCAGGTTCTTAGGGAGCACTTGTCTCAGATCTGGCTTCAACTTCAAACATGTTAAATTGATGGCTGAGGAGCAGATGCGAACAACTTTCCTGTTAAACAAGAGTCGTGTGTGTCATTAGCTTTGGTTAACTTGCAACTTTTCCTTTTCAGAAGTTTTCTTGACAGGTTTCGTACAAATCTCTAATATTCAGTGATAAGAAGGAGGTCTTTTGATGTGAAGCAAACTGATTTGTGGTGCCTACAGTGAATACGTACTGTTGTGGTTGTATAAGAGGCTATTCTGAAAGGCTGTCAGCTTTGAAGGTTCATGGAGTTTTACACACTTCGTCCAGCCCAGTCCTTGAATTCAAATGACTTTCATGACCGAGAGGAACGGGGTCAAGCATCGCTTTACACTCGGGTTCCAACATCTGATGTTTTTGAACCACAATTTCATTTGTTTTGAGCTCATTTATTCACATAAAGATTCAAGTGTTGTACTGAATGTGGCTCCTGCAAGCATCGACATGAAAGGAGTCATAGATGAAGGGAGCGGAGCCATGGAGAGAGTTGTGTACATTCACCACCTACCTACACCCACTGCGTTTGATCCAAACCCCACGCCTTTGAAGTGTGTACGCCTTTGTGCTGGGCCAAATAGGGCCGTGTGCGGAAAAACCTTGCATGCAAGTGATGTCATCATTTCCACAAAGTCACACACACAAACACAAATGTGCCACGAGCACATTCATGTGCACATGCATCGACACACAGTGACACCCACACAGATGGGAAACTAAATGGGAAAATGTTTCTATCACCCACAGATATATGGCTTCAAAATTGTACCTCAGACCTTTTGCTTTTCTGACTCTGGACTATCTGAAATGGCAATGCAAATATTCAGTTTATCAGATTGCATTTTTCAAACTGGGAAAGGTAGGAAAAAAGTCTCAAACTGCGTAGGAACAAGTATGACTGCTAAGTGGCTGAAATTAATTGACCCTTATGAAGAACTAGAGTTGATTGGTGTTGGTCTGTTAGATGGCCTGTACTCTAAGAATAAATATATGAGATTGTTTCATGTGAAGATGGAGTGCCTTGGGTATTTCTCTGGTTGTCTGCACCACTCCAAGACTTCATGGATCTTTTTTTGTGGCTGAAATGAATATTTTTTATGTCAACAATGGACCACATGAGTACTTATATGTGAAAGTAGTCTCGCGTAGAGACGAATCAGCCAGCTCTGCAGTTCCCTTCAACTTCGTGGAGCATTTTTGCCGCTGTAAACTCATGGTTACATTTTTCGTCTGGGGCTGCCGTGAACCTGGGACTACTTGAGGCAACAAAAAAGTTTGTCTTGGTTGTGTCGGAACAATAGACAAACAAGAAAGGACGGCAGAAGAGAAACCTGCACACCAATAACTCGGCTAGAAAGCCACACACAGTTCGACAGGCTGACATCAATGTAAAAATACTCTATGTCAGTGCACAAAAAGGATACAGAGTGAATAAAAACAGCAGCAAACACTTCAGTCCTTCACTATCATCAATGCCAGGATTGCTTTACAGAAAACATATAGACGACTACCAAATCACAATGACTTGTCATACAAGGACTACACTTTTCAGAACAGCCTCAAATATCAATATATGATAGCAGAACATACAGTAGTATACAAATGTACAATAACACAACTATACACAGAATGATTGAAAAGTCCCACAAGGCATGCTGGTACATGCAGATGCCTATAAAAAACATGACGGATGAAGTGTTTCATTCAGATCTAAAGGCTGTTCAGTTATGAAAGAAAAAATCCATCTACTTTTACACTGCAGGAGTTTACATACATAGTGCAGCATTTAGCAGCTTAAGTGAGTTAGTGAATTTTAGACTTACATTCATCAGGTGGCCTTGGCCTCAAATGAAAGCTAATGTTGCTCTGTAATTGCGGAATGTTTAAATAAGGAACTTTTTTTTTTTTTTTTTTAAAGATTTGTTTATTCAAAAATATACTGTACAGCATTGCTCATAGTAGAGTACAATACAAATATCTTTTTTCTTTTTTATAACCTAAACAAAATATAACATATGTATGTATATATATATACAAAATATAACATATGTATGTATATATATATATATATATATATATATATATATATATATATATATATATATATATATATATATATATATATATATAAAATAACATATTTAATAACATATTATAGAGTAAGTAAAAACAGTAATAAAGAGTATTATACATAAAAATATGAACATTCACATACACATAACAACCCCCCCTCCCAAAAAAAAAAAAATAAAAAAATAAAATAAAATAAAATAAAAAATATAAGACATAAAAATAAAAACCGTCCAAAGTGGTACCCCTCCCGTAGCACCTGATATTGGCTGGGGATGGACCTCGCGGCTAGTAATGCTCAACAGGAAGGCAAAATGAAGGATCAAGAAAACAAGTCAGCTAAGAAGATGGGTATATACTGGAAAACAAGTGCTTGATGGGTTCAACTTGAAGGAAGCTGCACTAACTCGTTGAAATGGTCTATGAAGGGCTGCCATATGTCATAGAATTTCCTCCTTGAGCCTCTCAGTGTGTATTTTATTTTCTCAAGTTTCAGAAAGAACGTGACATCATTAAGCCACTGGGCTGTGGAAGGGCTCTTGGCGGACTTCCAGTGTAGTAGTATTACATGTCTAGCTAATAGGGAAGTGAATGCAATGATTTGTTTTTGTTTAGGGTTAAGAGCAGACTCAACAGAAGGGGTTCCAAAAGTTGCTCTAAGTGGACATGGTTGCGAAACAAAGTCAAGGACTGAAGACAAAGTGGTAAAAAAAACTGCACCAGTAAGTTTGGAGTACCAGACACATATAAAACATATGGCTCAAGTCGCAAGGAGTTTGCCGGCATCTGCTGCATTTGTCCTGGATTTGGAGAGATGGGCTCTGTGCAGCACTTTAAGTTGTATGAGGCTAAAGCGAGCACAGGACGTAGTAGAATGTATTCTGTCTATTGCCTTGTCCCACCACACATCACTGCATTCCATTCCCAACTCCTGTTCCCATTTCGTCCTAGCTTTGGTAGGACCACTGTCATTGAATGACATGAGGGCACCATAGATCCTAGAAATGGAGCCCCTTTGGAGTGGGCTTAAAGTGAATAGGTCTGCCCATGGCTGTTTGGGGGGGGGGCAGTGAAGGAAAGGAGGGGAACAAGGTAGAAGAGCAGTGTCTCAGTTGAAAGTATCTGAAGAGGTGGGATGGGGGGAGCCCAAAGGAAGAAGCTAAGTGGGAGAAGCTACAAAACACCCCCTCCACATACAAGTCTTTAAACGTCCTGATACCTTTACTGTGCCAGAGAGTACAGGTTGAATCTAAAGTTGAGGGGAGGAACAGATGATTATTACAAATAGGAGTCGTAGTGTTGCAGAACAGAACTTAAAATGGCGTCTAAATTGCTGCCAAATCCGTAAAGTGGTAAGAACAACTGGGTTATCTGAATATTGGCTATATTTCAAAGGCAGTGAAGAGTGGAGAAGGGCAGAGGGGGAAGATGATGTGCAAGAGCGGGTCTCCAACCTGCACCAGGGAGTATTAGGGGATTCAAGCCAATAGATGACCTTGTGAATATGTGCAGACCAGTAATAATATCGAATACATAAGGAACTTTTTGCTAAAAACTTCACTGCATGGACTTTATGAAGTGATGATATGAGTGTTTTGTGTTCACAGCTTTGCCCCCAAGTTGTCATAATATGTATAAGTTGAAACAGCACAAAATAAAAATGAAAAGTACACTCCCAGGTCGTCAAACATGGCTGCTTGGCCAGTGTTTCAAATTTTGTTGCTTTAGGTACCCCCCTAACACCAGTTTTGGACACTCGGAGAAGGTGTGTCAATTTCTGCTCATCACATGCTATGATGTCCTTTTAAAATAAACTTCCATGTTCACAGGAGTTACTAATGTTCACAGGCCTAATGTAGTTAAAAATAAACCAACACTGACTTTTGGTCTCACATGGGACACATACACTGAGCACCTGGGTGAAAGTCCTGTGCTTGTTTGACCAATCCACCAAAATCCATGCCTCCCTCCCACCATATGCAAATGTTCTCGCTCTTTATACTACGTCATTGCCGCGGACAGGTTTCCATAGGAGTTAGTTGAAAGCCTGGTGTGTCTAATACAGACGCCGAAAGGGTGCGTTGTGCATCGTTATCAGACGCCAAGGACCACTGATCAAGCTGCCATATTTGACTATTTAACGCCCTGAGAATGAGAACAGGTTGGTGGATAATATAACCAGCTAATGTCAACACATTCTCACTCCAATCTCATCACATATCGACATTTGGTGATGGACTTTCCATGTCAAGGTATGACGTTGACGTTTTTGGATACCATGTCAACTTCAGCCTGTTACATGCATTGTCTGTTTTCAAAATACACTTCCGTTTTCACAGGAAATTTACAGTTTGCATGCAGTCTCTTTAAAAATAAACACACTAAGTTGGTATAACACAGCACAACAAAATGCACATGGTTACATGTAGCCAACACATGCAAGTGTTTGGATTTAGGCAACAAAAGCATGTGGTTGGGTCCAGGAAGAAAGTAAAAGGTTTGGCTTTACAATCATACGGGAAGTGAACACCTGCCTCCCGGGAGAAAGTTGGTGGTTGTTTGACCCATCCACCACTCTGTCCATCCGCCCTACTTGGACTTTCACCGCCTTAACTTGTGAAGGGTTGTTGTCCCGCCACGCTTCCCCCTGACCCTGCTAGGCACCATTAAACAATAATGGCTACGGGCTGCGTGTCATACTGACGTGAAAGGACGGCTCTTTGTCTGTGCCAGTTCCAATGACTTCTGAGTGAGACTGGGTTGCCAAGTTGCTAGTTAGCCACATAAGGTAGCCTCATAAGCAACCATATCGACAGTATGTTTACACACACACACACACACACACACACACACGGAGAAAGAGACCCTGTTTGAAGTGAATGACCTTTTGTCCTTCAGAGCAGAAAAAAAAGGTCAATAACCCAGTCACATAATTTCCCAGTGGACTTCCCAGCACAAAGGACTAATATTTTGTCTAAGTGGCCGTGTCTCTCCTGTGCACACATGTTCAGACGTGCTCCTGTTCTTCCACTCGGCTGCAGGTCTGGTTTTAAAGCAGGACATTGTTTTCTCACAAATTACAAACCTTCACTGCTGCTCATGTGATGGCTGATATCATGAGCATTGTCTTGGTTGATCAGTTTGAATGTTATTGGTTTTTAGTTTAACAGTGACATGAAGTGACCACATCTGCTTGATACTATCAAGAGATGCCAACTTACTTGGCTTCGCTTTGCAGAGTTGACATGATTACCTCAGAAGCAGCACAATACTGTATACGCTGCACAAACAAAGTAACTGCTTTGTGGTCAATGGCAATATTAATTCTTTTTAAATACAGTAGGTTTAACGATAGATGAAAGCTGGCTTCTCTTATATTCTGTAAAAAAACACAGCTGGCAGTGATGCTCTTCACCAGCTTTAGGTTCCCATAATGGAAAGAGTGTTTTATAAAGTGTTACTTTTATAATTGACACTTTCATACTGACTGATCTTTGCTATAAATTAAGAAAATACAAATACATTTGGTGGGTTATAAAGAAATTAAAAAGATTTAAGGGGTTTTATTCCCCACTACATCGCTGTCTGTGACCAGCTGTTACTGAATAAATCAATGTGAAGCGAGCTGAATTCCAATTAGCAGCTCTTCATTTCCAAAATAAGATGCTATTTGTTCTGCAGGCTAAGTTTCACTCAAAAAGAGCAAACAAACAAACAAACAAACAAAAAAAGCAGAACTGGCAGATGACTTCAGACACCCCCTGCTATTGATCTCTTTAGATTCAGTGCTCCCATTGCTTGGAATCCTTAGACATTTTGCATGCTTGATCTCTTATGTAAACATGTACGTATGTTTTATGTAACTGTGTGCAAGAGCATTTGACTGGAAGAAAAAAAAAGCAATTTAATCGTAACCCTCTCGGTGGAGAGCTTCCTGTTGTGCAGCTAACTGTCAGATGACAGAGTGAGAAAGGAAAAACAACAAGGGGGGAGATGAGAACAGGAAACAAGAGGAGTGGAGGAGCTGTCAGTCGCACTCGGGGTTCTTTGGGTTTAATATCTCTTTCTCATGCACACATCTTAAACTCCTCCTCATCTGCTGTCAGCGAATGCCAGCTAGATGTCACTTTAACTCTGGATTTCCAGCTCATGACAGAGGAACTGAAGGTCAAATCACTAACAGTGAGCTCAGTTTAATGGGACTGAACATAAACCCCAGATAGTCTTAAAATACACTCAACAGCTGAGTCGTTTCAGGGGATTGATCACGTTTATCAGTGTCTGCCTCACATCCTGCCGACCCCCTTTTATTCATTATGTATAATACAGTGGAAGATAAGCTTTATGAAAATTTACTCTTGGTTGACATTGTAGTATAAATAGGCAGTGCAGGTGAGATATGACAGAAGAACTGCACTACACTTTATCAAGTAATGTATAATGCAGAATATAGAATTAAACATCTGTTAAAAACCACAATATTTGGTTAAATAACTGTTACTGTTGGTCCTTGTTTTTGTATGAGATAGGTAACTTAAGGAAATGAAATGAAAGAAGAGCTACATTTTTGTAGGGCTCAAAAACCACTTTTAAAAGGAAAGCACTTGGGGTAAATGGTACAAAGTCTATACGGCAACTATGCTTTGACAGCGGAGACCAGAGTTGGCATTCTGATTTGTGATTAAGTTCAAAGGAAAATGTCAACCCCAAACACATGTATTTTTTCTAAAAAGCCTGAATTCAGTCAGGACCACTTTGGTCAAAGAAAGTTTATTGCCATTTGCAGTATTATATTTGGCGGTATGGCTCTGTTCTGGGGCCTCTCTGCATTTCCTAGGCCTACATGGAAAGCCTAAAGTGGGATTTATACTTGTGCATCAGCTCTGTGCTGAGCCTACGCCACAGTTTACGTCATTGTGAGCATTTATACTTGTGTGGTTTAGTTTAGTTTATTTAGATCCCCATTAGCTTTTGCAAAGCAGCCACTATTCTTCCTGGGGTCCTGGTGGTGGTGTGATTGTGTCACTCTGCAGTTACACCTCTAAAACACTAGTCGACGGCAGGGTTTCTGTGAAGTGCTGTAAGTTTAGTTGATTCAAAACACTAATTAAACATGGCTTAATAGAGACAATTTCAAACCCAAGTACACACATCAGCTTCACTATAACTCACATCATTCACAGACAAGCACTTGTTTTTATCTGGGTATATTTTCCCCACAAATACAACATGCTAATGTTTTAAGCACAAGCCTATGGCATTTTACATTGTTTGAATTAGCCTAGCTGCTAGCAGACTCTTCCTCTACTCATGTGAAGCCAGAGACAACGGCAACATTTATCAAAGATAACGTTATAAAATTGAGCTCCATTACCACTCACAAGGTTTACTGACAAAACAACTGTCTTATACTAAACACATTTTACAAACAAATACAACATGGTAACGTTATTAGCACAAGCCTATGGCATTTTACATTGTATAAATTAGCCTAGCGACGAGCGGAGATTTCCTCTGCTCATATGAAGCCAGGATAAATCACACACAAGACTTAAAATGCTATTTTTTCGGGGATTTGTTGTCTTCACAATTTATTGTTTTTCTATATGTGAAATAAAAGTAGATAAAAGCTTTGTTGGGAAATGTTTTCAGCTTACAAAAACAGACAGGAGGTCTGCGTCGCTGCCACGTGTAGTTACATTTCTGGGGAGATGAACATCAGGCTACGGCGTAGGGTATGGCATAGGCTCTATGTCGACGCAGAGCCTACACCATAGGTATGGCGTTGATTCAACACATAAGTATAAATCCTGCATAATGTGGAGAGAGCACACCCCTCTGCCCTTCCATGCGCCTACATGGAAAGCCTAAGGCAGGGAGAGCAGCAGCAAAGACCCCCAGGAACAGAGCAGAGCAGCATCAATGACAAACATAATTGACACTTCTAAGTCAGACACAGCATGAAAAGGAGGAGCTGGGGTGGAGGCGGGTTACAAAACAGCTTGCAGGGGAAGCAGCAACAGTAGGCAGGCCAGAGCAGTTTAAATAGGGAGAGCAGAGATAAGTTTCACTTGCAGTTCAGTTTTAAATAGTTATGTTTTAATAAGAAATGCATGTGTTTGGGAGATACTGAGCATATGACAGGATAAATGAGACTTTTTTATACTGCAGGAGTTGTGTGAGAGTTTGTAAAAGGATGTTTTGATATAGTTTTGCTGTTGTTAAACGCGGCCCCCAACCAATCAATAAATCAATATGTTTGTCGTTTTCCTGGGAGGCATGTGAGATAAACAAAGTTTGCTTCACGAACTCAAGGTAACACGGCATGACTAATTGATTTACAAATGGTCATTTTATGGTTGAAGTATTTCTTTAAGCAACGAAGGCATTTGGTTAAGTTTAGGGAAAGATTGTGATTTTGGTTAAAAGGTCTCAAATTGAACTCGGGCTTCTACTCACTTTTGACTTTTTCAGTACAATATCAAGACCAGGGTTTTTCCCTGGCCTTAACCAAATGCTGGGAGTACCTAAAAGTAACCATAAACAATCACGTGTAAGTTGCTACAAGCAGATATTTTACAGCAGCAGCCAACATTTTCTTACACCCAACGCATCAAATACAGATGCCAATGAAAAATGATGTAAAATAAATATCAGAGTTGTACGTTAACGTTTTTGCACACAGCACTGGGGCTACAGAGGTTTGAAGGTTTGCAGCACAGGACACAAAACTATAACATGAGTATAAAAGTATCAAGTAGGTTTGAAACAATTAAAAATCTTTGTGGGGGGAGTTAAAAAGTCATTTTCCATGACCTTTCAAATGAATCTAGTGCTGGAAAATGATTTAAATCTTTTTATTTATTAAGGCTATTAATCTTTTTTATGCACACAGCATCAATAGAGGTAGAGGGAGGGAAGGAGCGAGAGACACTTTGCCCGCTTTATATACGTCTTGTATATGAAACGTCTGTGTTGTCGCTGCATTTTTTAAACACATCTGTTGCCTGCATCCAGGTGCTGTCTTAAAGTCACACATTACAATAAAACTACCAAGAAGAACAGCAATTCGCAACGCTGGGCTGCACATGTGCGGCGTCTCATCGTATCATCTCACAGACTGATTTAGTGTAGCACGTGAAACATATAGACCAATGTCACACTGTAGACTAATTAACAGATTAAACAGAGGAGCAGCTCAGTGTCTCTGTGAGTGTTGCTGGAGAACTTGTGAGTGAGTGAGTGGGGCGGAGCTGTGTGGATAGTGTGAGAGAGGAGAGATGCTCACTGGTATGCGTCATGTAACGCAACTTGACCCTATATTGATATAGACGGTGTTGTCTAAATTTATGTTTGCTTGAAAATATATCGATAATATTGTACTTTTTTTGCCCAGCCATAGTGCCACCTGCTACTCAGTAACCATTCATGGGGAACAGACATTGGGAGTAATTCAGGGTTCATTATCTTGCCCAAGTTTCCTTTGACATCTGGACTGGAGGAGCTGGGCAATCTCCCAACGAGTGGACGACCCGCTCTACCTCTGAGCCACAGCCACCGCAAAAAGTACATGGTTTAGTTTAGAGACGAAACATAATGGATTGGCCTACAGTATAATAAGTATGTTTGTAACTAATGTAACATCACATGACACACATCACATACGTCAAGTGACATATGTCACTAGAATAGTATGCTACACATACGACCACACCACATTGTTATTAAAACAACTGGATTGACTTTTGGTTTTAGATGAGGCATGAACAGCAGTCCCCTGGATCAAAGTCTTGAGCTTGTTTGACCCCTCTCCCACGCGCCTTGTGAAGACTTCCTCGCTCTTTATAGCACAGTAGCTGCTTTGTGTGTCAAAAAACGTTGACATCTAAGGCCGAGTGTCACTGATCAAACGTCAGGATTCACAAGTTGGAAGGGAGAATGGGTTTCTAGGGCTGATAAAGGCGGAAAAATGCTTTGAAAATATGTTGTTAGTAAATTTTTTGCAGATATATTCTGTATCATCTCGCAAATTTGTAAACGTGTTCATTAAAAAGCAAAACTTTCTCACACCTTTGGGTCAACAGGAGCATAGGAGAAGACTGTGAACTGACAATAGTGGAGCAAAGAACTCCCGCACACTGTCTCCTACACTTGCAATAACTAGAAATTTCAAAGTATTGCTTGTAAATGGAGAAAAAACAGTGTTTGGGAGTTCTTCTCTCTGGATGCGTTGGTTAAAAATATTTCCTCATTATTTCGGTATGAGTAGTCGAACTTATTTTGTGTTGCAAATTAGTATTATATAAACTTAATTTCTCTGAGATAGGGCTGTATTTCCACAGTTTGGGCCATCATTTCTATCTGCAAAAGGATTGGACTCAAGGAATAAATTGTTGAGATCTGAAAAGGCAGAAAAAGAAATCAGACAAGGCAAGAATCACAAGCACTTAGATGATCATACAGGATTTATACAAACTTGTGGGTTAGCCAGACTTGTTTAGAAGACAAATGAAGGCAAACAGAAAAATTATCACCAAAATGATCAAACTGTGCATCGTTAACTTCCAGACTTCCTGCTTCGGCTTTGACCAACCATAATTGCTGCAGCATTTTCTCTGTAAAACGAGGGATTATTATCATTGTTTTGTGCCTCAGTATGGCTTTGGTGAGAACAGTGTTTTTATATGTGACAGAGCAAAACAAGACTGGAGTTGTTATAAATCAGAAAGACCCTTTAAAGATGGCTGTAAGATCTGTCTTGTCACTTAAAGGAGGATCCATCTCCTTGCCCCCCATCATTCCCCATTATCTGGCTTTCCTTTATTTCCACCATTAAATAGAGCAACAGCAATAAAGACATCTTCATATTTTTAGTTGCTGCATCAACTTTAATTTTGAGTAGTTCCACTTTCATTCCAGCTCGGTCTTTTAGTTTGATCAAAGAAACGCAGACTGAGTCAGGGTCATAAAAATGATTCTTGTTGAGTGAGAATATTACATAATCATGATCATACCCATCAGCCAATTTTTATTGCTCCAGTCATTTATTAACTCTCCATGATGCATCGATCTCTGATTTGAGCCTATTATGACCGATGACAAAATGAAACTAATAATGGATTTTTGATTTAGGCTAGAAGCTCACTGAGGACAAGCAGTATATCTGACATGACAGGGAGATATCTGTATTCATCTGTGTGTGTGTGTGTGTGTGTGTGTGTGTGTCTCATTTCTACTTTGGAGTGGGTGAGTGAGTGTTTTTGTGAGTAAGGTCACACTTTGCGAGATATCAAAAAAGCAATTTTCCTTCAAGTTCAGCGGTATTTGTCGGAGAGAGGAAGACCACAGCAGGAAGAAAAGGGATTGTGGGATGTGGCACTGATAGTCATCTGTTGTTCACTTGGACTACATGTATTGCTGCTGGCCTCTGTGCGTGTGTGCGCGTGTGTGTGAGAGTGTGTGTGAGTGTATTTGAATTTTTGCAGTACAATGTGTCCCATGCTGTAATAGTGGCATCTGAGCTCATCATGATGTGAATGCATTTTAAGGATTTAACTGACAGTCTGGCGCTGCACGTTATATGAATATTGGCATTTGTAGATGGCTGTAACGACTAACAGCTCCAGTTATAATCTTCACATAGATTTAATGTGGCATGTATCATTTGAATTGTTTGATATATGATAACTGCACATTTTCTTTAAACACAAATTCCAGTCCGACATTTTATAATTACAATATCATCACAGTATCTGAACTATCAAACTACTTTGATAGATTGAACTATTTTTATTTAACTCACCTATTTACGTTTCTTTAAGATTTAAAGTTACACAGTAAAGTGTGGGGGCAAATTTGTTCACTTCTGGCTTCAAAAAACCAAGATGGTGACAGGTGAAATGCTGATCTCAAGGTTTTGGATGGGAGCCCACAAAACAATGGGTGATGCCACAGTAGGTACCAGGGGTGTAATGATCCATAGATTTGGATTGATATTTAGATTCACTGATCAACGATCCAATATCATTGATGCAAAATGAAAACATCGATCCATATTATCATCTTTAGGTTACGCCTTTATTTTGAAATTCTCTATCACCGTCAGCAGGCAGTCTGCAAGCAGCCGAGGGAAAGACGAAACATTAGCATTGTGGAAATATTTTTGATTATGGAGAAATTACGGGTCAACAGACAAAGCACATTGCCATATGTAAACAATCCAGAGTTTGTTAAATGATGTTGTTATTAATTCATGTTTATGGTTTTTGGAAGAAGTTTACCTTCCACCATGCCCCTGAATTGCATCATATCGAAATTGTATTGTGGCAGACTTTGTACGATCAGCAGATACCATATAGAATCGATATAATATCGTGTCATGATGTACACCCCTAGTAGATTGTTCCATTAATTTGTACAGTCCATGGCCTGGTCTGTACTTACGTAAAATTTTGCAGGTGAGGACCAGAGGGCCCCCCTTACACTTTGGGCCTGCGCCCAGTAGGCCTGTTCAGTAATCCTTCCATATGTATATACACATCTGTATATATCTAATAATGTGCACTGGGGCCCATCGTAATCAGTGTTGGGGGTAACATTACCATAATCATAATCCAGTGACATTGCATAAGTAATTCAATTATTAGCATAATGAGCGGATAGAAAAAAATGATCACACGTGCCAGCAACGACAGCGGGGGCTCTTCATCTTGGGCAGTCTTGTGGTGACTCCAAGGGGGAACAGGTTGTCTGACAAATGATTTGAGAGACTCCTCTTCATGGGGTTTAATAACCACTGCTGTAGTGATAAACACGTCAAATAAGCTGGACTAGTCTACTATAAATCCAATTTGGTGAGCAGGCAACCCGAGTGAGTTTGTTCGGCCAGTTAAATGCAGTTCATATGCCATTTACTTTTTCATTATCAGTGTTGTGGCTGATAGAAGCAGCACAGGCAGGAGGGACCCAAATACAGAGTCAAAGATGGACTGATACAATGAAGATACTTTAATAAGGCGAAAACAGTCTTACAAGCTCAGGGTCCCAAAGGCAGTCAGGTACAGCTGGCAGAAGACAGGCAAACAAAAACTCCAAACAGAGATGAACAATGATGATGAACTGACAAAGGATGAAAGGACCGGGCTGGAGTATGTAGGGAATGACTAATTGGAGGGGTGAGAACAAGTGAGCAGGAGGTAAGGTGATTGCGGGGCTAATGGGGGACAGGTGAAACTAATGAAGGTGGGGCAGACAGTCAGAACTGGCAGGAAAACACACAAGGGCAGGATGTCAAGTGATCTGCCAGGGCCGTCTTCTTTCTCCTATTGAGGCTTGTTTTGTGCTGATTTGTGGGCATGTGTAAGTTATATTGGCATGTGGTAATTACGTGACAGTGCATCTCAGGTGATGTTGTGTACTAGCAAAAAATAATATAAGTAGTGTAATGAATTACCTTCTACAGGGAGTCAATAAGTAAAGTAATGCATTTCTTTTTTTTTTTAGAGACGACCCCAATGACCTTACTTCTATGACAAAGGGTTTTCAGACCTAGAGTTGTCTTGCTTTGGTCTGAATCAGGGACTAATTTTGTTATAAAGTTACATAATTGCCTAGAGTTCGTGTTCTCATGGCAGCTTTTACAATAAAATGCTGTGCTTTCTAATGTCACAATGGAGGGATAACTACGCAGGATGATTTTAGCGCTGCTCATCGTGGACTATATTGCTGTCATTGTTCATTTTAGTCAAACCATACAGTTTGAAAACGAGGCGCGGCTCCAACTAGAAAACAATGTTTTGATGCATTGGATGTGCTGAATGTGCATATTAAGGCAGTACAGGAGGAGGCGCACATTAATAATCCTCCAGGACTGTAACATGCTCATGTTTAACCCAAGCAGTGTGTCATGTGACTCAGATCGAGGTCGGAACACGTTCTCCCCACGAACGAAACACACCAGAGTTCGTTTGTAACTGGATCGAAACCACCTCTTCAAGAAGGTCTCGGTCCGGTTATTTTGGTGCGCACCCGAGCATGACTGCTGTGTTCACACCTGCCCAAACGAACCACACTTCGGGTTCTAATCCTGTGTCCCTTTGTAAATTGTTCAGTGTCTCTTTTAATATGCTAAACATGTCAAAACCTCATATTTTTTAATATCAAATTGCAGTACATAACTATAACTCAGCTACGTAACGCAACGTCTTCCAGCAAGTTGCTACGTTGGTCAATCAAATGTATGTAAGTGCACATTCCTAACGAATTATGTATCTCTGCTGTCTACCTTGCAGTTGTCACAAACAAAGATAACATTGTTGTTGGTTGTTGGTTGGTTGGCGCTGTAATGGCGACAGGTGGAGAGCATCTTGTCGTGTGTTGAGTTTGTTAGTTAATTAAGTGTGTTCCTGTCTGTACGCGTTTGAATGAATGTTACCACGCTATTTATTAATGTTTGTTTTGCTGGACATTCTCATCATAGTGAGATCAAAGCTTGTAAAGTACACTTTTCATGATGAGGAAATGCGTGCTGCTGCTGCTGCTGCTCTGCACGGCCGAGTTTCTACTGGCAGTGTCCGGGAGACATGGAGGCGAAATCCTGCGGTATAACCGGGATGATCTGCTGCTCCTGTGGTACATGGACTACCCTGCACCGAACATGGACAACTGTGGTGAGCTGGTACTACGCGAACCGGGTCGCGATCACCGGCGGAAAGCTCCGATGAGGAAGCGTGGAAGGAGAGGCGGAGTGAGGCAGAGGCTGAAGAGACTAACCGGCACACGGAAAAGCCCACCGCTTCCCTCTATTATGCTCGCCAATGTGCGCTCATTACACAATAAACTGGACGAACTACAGGCAAACATATCATGCCAGTGGGTGTACAAGAAGGCCAGCCTGATCTGTCTCACTGAAACCTGGCTTGACAACACGATCGCGGACTCCGAGCTCTTGCTGGACGGATTTGGTACTCCGCTCAGATTGGACCGGGACACTGTGAGTTGTCAGAAGAAACACGGGGGCGGGTTGTGTGTGTACTTCAATAAAGACTGGGGCAGAACTGCTGATGTGAAAGACTCTTCTTGTACACCTGATCTGGAGATGCTGGCTGTGTCATTCAGACCCAAGTATCTTCCCTGGGAGTTTGGTCAGCTGGCTCTAGTTCTTGTCTACATCCCTCCCTCTGGCAACGTCATACGCGCGTCAGAGGCTATAGCTACTTGCGTCCACCAGATTGAAAGTGCATCCCCAGACTCATCTTAGGGGATTTTAATGGCTGCAGGCTAAATAAGACTCTTCCAACTTACCAACAGTATGTTACATGCGCTACCAGAGGTGACAAAACAATCGACCTCTGTTATGGAAATATAAAGAACGCATATATAGCATACGAAAAACCACCTGTTAGTACTGCAGACCATAATGCTGTCCATCTGATCCCTGCCTATCGCACAAAAGTGCAGAGAGAGGGCGTGGCCAAGAAGTTGGTGAAAAGGTGGGATGGGGATGCAGTTGAGACTCTACAGGGCTGCTTCCAATGCACAGACTGGGACGTGCTCACTGATGGGAGCAGCCTTGAGGAAGCCACTGAGGTGGTTACCCACTATGTCACCTTCTGTGAGGGAATGATTGTCCCTACAAAAACTGTAAAGGTGTTTTCTAACAACAAGCCCTGGATCACAAAAGCCCTGAAAAAAACTCTAAATGAAAAGAAGATAGCATTCAACTCAGGAAACAGAATCGAGTCTAAACTCATCCAGAACAGACTGAACAAAGAAATAAAAGCAGCCAAGAGAGGGTACAAGGAGAGGGTCGAGAAACTTTTTCAGGAAGGCAATGCCAGGGATGCCTGGCAAGGCGTTAAAACACTGGCTGACCTCCCTAACAATTTAGCATCATTAAATACAGGGACAAGAGACCCCGTTAACATGGCAGAGGACCTTAATCAATTCTACTGCAGGTTTGACCAGTCTGACTTCTCACAGGAGAGGAAGGAGCTAATAGCTGAGCTCACCCCACTGACATCCACCCAAGTAAACCTGGAGCTGCAACAGGTAGAGGTAGAGCTCATGCTAAAGAGGATGAAACCAAACAAAGCACCAGGACCTGACCAGATCTGTGGGCGGCTGCTGAAGTCCTGCTGTAGTCAGCTGGCTGGTGTTTTTTGCCATCTCTTCAACCGCTCCCTGGCTGAACATTCAATCCCGTCACTCTGGAAATCCTCCATCATTTGTCCAGTAGCCAAAAAGAGCAATCCCACCTGTGATAATGACTATCGGCCAGTAGCTTTAACATCTCTGGTAATGAAAGGCTTTGAAAGGCTTATTCTTTCCCAGCTTCGGAAGGAGGTCAGTATGCATGCTGACCCCCTTCAGTTTGCATATAAACAACACAGGGGTGTGGATGATGCTGTACTGACACTGCTGCATGGGGCCTATACTCATCTCAAGAAGCCCAAGTCATTCATCAGACTGGTGTTTGTGGACTTCTCGAGCGCCTTCAACACTGTGCAACCTCACCTGATGGGACGTAAACTACTTCAGATGGACGTCAACCCGCACCTGATCCTCTGGATCCTCTCTTTCTGACCGATAGACAACAGAGGGTCAGAGTCAGTGGTCACCTCAGCTCATCCAAGTCTGTTTCCACAGGAGCCCCACAGGGCTCTGTAATTTCACCTGTCTTGTACACTCTGTACACTGATGACTGTAGAAGCACTAACCCAGGTATAACACATTAAATATTCTGATGACACTGTGATCATGGACGTCACAAACACACCAGGACAACTACAGTCTGAGATGGATATTTTTGCAGAGTGGTGCAGGCGGAACTGCCTTGACCTCAACTCTTCAAAAACTAAGGAAGTGGTTGTCGACTTCCGCAATAACCCCACCATCATCCCCACCCTGTCAGTTAATAACCAGCTGATAGAGAGGGTTGAGTCATACAGATATCTCGGGACAATAATTGATCACAGACTCACCTTTCAATCAAATAGTGAAACCATCTTTTCCAAATGTCAGCAGCGTCTCTTCTTCTTGAGAAAGCTTCGCAGACTCCAGGTTCATCAGTCAGTCCTGACAGCTTTTTACAAATGCTTCATTGAATCTGTAATCACCTTCAACATATCAGCCTGGTTCGGTTCACTATCTAACATCCATCGCAACCCACTAAACAAAATCATAACAATGAGCAGTAAAATAATCGGACTGGAGCAGGAATCACTCATCAACATTTACAACAGAAGGGTTAAACTAAAAGGTACACACATAGCCTCAGATATCACTCACACACTGCACAGCCACTACAGTCTGCTACCTTCAGGCCAGAGATACAGATCACTTGCATTCAGGACTAAGAGAGCCATGTCAAGCTTTGTACCCACATCCATCCGGCTCATGAATGCCTGACCTATGTGTGTATATGTGTATGTATGTGTACATGTAATTTGTATGTATATATATGTACATGGCTCATGAATGCCTGATTTATGTATGTACAGGGTTGTTTACACCACTCCTTTAACTTGACCATGGATTGCTTTTATTTATTTATTTACTATCCATATTTTTAACAATTGTTTTTATCATTACCTAATCATCATGTACTCATTGTGCTGGCAAGCTTTCTTCTCTCCAATTTTTGACTGTTAATTGATGGTTGATTGTTGGTATTTGCTGAATGCATGCAGTATATTATGTTGCGTTGCTGGTTATGTGAACTGTACACGCACTGATGCTCTGCACAAATGAAGTTCCTAACGGATAAATAAAGTTCTTTGAATTGAATTAAATAGTGACCACCCTGAGGACTTTTCAGAGTTGTAAAACCCTGTCTGCGAGTATCACAAGTCACTGTGCAGTGTTTTGGCATCTGATAAGCCTTTAAACACATTAATGACTCAAACTTGACTTTCTGGGTTGTATTTTATTGTCTCATTGATACCCTGAATCCACCAACACAGTCTCCTGCGTTGTCTCAAACACAGGGTTGTTTTCAGTCTGAACACCTGCTAATTCTAGGACACAGACACCAGTCTTCCACATAAAATTCAGATCTGCTTCGCTACAACAAGGGCACACTACTTTCAAAGAAACATTACATCAAACACAGCCTGAAATGCAAATCAAGGCTGAATTTATGATGTGTAGTTCGAAAGAAAAAGTTGTGCAGAGGGCATTGTGTAAATCACTATATTGCCCAAATGCTCAAAATCAGAAAATGATTACATGCTATCTGTAACAGTTAAGAAATACTTGAGAAGTAGTGATTAAATGCAACATAACTGTTGTAAATTGCAGGGATCGCTGTGACTTGTTTGAAAAAGATAACATGCTAATCTGTTGTAAGGATGAACTCACACAACTTGTATAGGCTTCACTTTATCTTGGAAACAAGACCCCAGAGCAACTTCTCCGGCTTCCTCAGAGATGTCAGTCAAACCATTACACCCCTGAGTGCCGAGCTGAGCATCCTGTGATTCACTGGAAGGCTGTGTAATGTCTGTTAAGTATAGATTTCCCCCCCGTATTATTTCCTGAATGTACCTGGTGGTTACATTCGTCATCTAAAGGATAATTCCAGTTATTTCCAGCCTGTGCCTTATTTCCCACATTTTTGCCATCGCATTGATTGATTGCATTCAAAATGCACTTACATGTTACTGTACTGGTTTTCAAACCTCTCAGCTGCAGGCTGTGCTGCCTTTCTGCACATGCGCGCGCACACACACACACACACACACACACACACACACACATACCCACAAATAATACAATCATCAAAATAAGACAATATAATTCAGCAAGAAACACATTTTACTTAGTTTATAGAGGCCCTGAAAAGCTTTTTTCTCCATTGGCCTCTTTCTATGAATGATGGGGTCCTAAATGAATTTCTTGCCAAAGCTGGAACAATTTTGGTTATTTCACATGAGAGATTTCTGTATTTATTTGATGCTGTGTTAGAAAACATGGGTGCACCCGAAAACCCCATCGGCACAGGTACGATTTGTGCCCGCTGCTCCATTTTAGTTCGGCAAACATAGAATATGTACCACCAGCATTGTAAACAATAAACACAATATTCCGCATGGCTAGCAGCAGCTGAGTTCAGATATTAAAGGTTTTGTGGTGTCTGTGACATGCTTAAAAACTGCAAAAAGATGAAGTTAGAGTTTGACAATCATCTGAGAACCAACATCATTTAATGCTTCCTTATATGATGTCACATACTTTCATGCATCAACCAGGATTCAGCGACATTTGAGCAGGAAGTCTGATGACAGTAGGTGTGTTGTTTGACTGCTGTCAATCTAAATCTGACCAAACCACACCCACACAGTTCTGAAGGAGTTTCTGACTCTTAAAGATCCAGTGTGTAGGATTTAGGAGGATAATGAGTGTGTTTTAATTTTTTTAAGTGCACAGTCACAACTAAGAATTGTGTTTTTGTTACCTTAGAACAAGACGTTTACTTTGACATAGGGAGCAGGTCCTCATTTGCACAGTCCGCCATGTTGCACCTTCATGTTTCTACAGTAGGCCAGAATGAACAAACACAGCACTGGCTCTAGGGTGATTCAGATTTTTGTGTTTTCGCGCTGGTAACCATAGTTATCAGTCCCTTTGCAACGTGCAACATTGGAAAAACACTTTTTTTTCTTAAATGTGAAACTGCTTTATTTAGTGTGTGATGACCCTCCTCGCATTGTCTAGATGGCTCTCTTGCTGGTTCTCATTTGTTGTGTTGCAGGAGCTGAGAGGAGGGCCTATGGCTGAGCCATACCTGGGCCTGGTGTGTCCTCCAGGCACCCACACAGGCACTTCATTGCTGATTACTGATGATACATGTTGTAATGATTAATTTAACTTCTAAAATAAATGATCATTATTATCAGCCAGCTCGTTTGTCTCCTGTTTTTATCATAGCTTTTTAGCCGGGCTGTGACAAATGGGCACTCCTCTGGGATTTGAACCTGGACCTCTCGGGCTGTGACAAGTGCTTTTACCAGTTTTAAATCACTGGGTTTGTTTTTTTGGAGAGAAGGAAACCTCTGCGGATGTTTCAGCTCCTTGTTAAAACCTCCTGGACATCTAAATCTTAAGTTATCAGCCAAAAATGTGAGCACACCTTCGCAGGTGCTGGGCTAGCAGCCTGTCTCTGAAATGGCATTGGAGAAACACTGAATGTGAGACTGGTTTATTCAGTGTTAAATCACTGGGTTTGTTTTAGGGAGATCTCTGTGGATAATCTGACTCTTGGTTAAAGCCTCCTGAACGTCTGGATCAGAAATAAGGTGAGCATCGATCAGTTATCAGAGAAAATAGGTAAGCACTCATCAGCAGGGGCTAGAGGCCTGTCTGCGACATGCCAAACAGTGTCTGTGAAACACTGATTTGTAACATGAAACTGCTTTAGCCTGTCTTCTTACCAGTTTGAATCACCTGGTTTGTTTGTTTTGGTGAGGAGGATAATTTGGCTTCTGGTGAAAACCTCCTGGACAATGAACACTGACGAAACTCTAAATGGGAGAAATTTTAGCTGGTTGCAATCTGCAGTCCTCACTGTTGGTGCCACTTAATCCCCCTAAATAATGTCAGAGTAATCATGCATCAAGATTTGTCATCAAGATGGTCATGGTTTTTCTATATCTGGGTCTTACAGGGTTAAGGGGCATCAGTGGCTTAGTGGATAGAGCAGGTGCCCCATGCACAAAGGCTTCGTCCCTGCCGCAGTGGCCCAGGTTAAATACCAGCCTGCAGACCCCTGCTGCATGTCGCTCCCCCTCTCTCTCCCCCATTCACACGTAGCTGTCCTATCATTTAAGGCAAAACACCCAAAAAATAATCTCAAAAAAAAAAAAAAAAAAAAGATTTGTCAAAAATGAAAATTCATCCATTATCTACTCACCCATATGCCAATGAAGGCTCAGGTGAAGTTTGATGCCAGATTTCCACTGGATGCACGTCCGTTGTGGAACGGCAGCGCTGGTTATCTGCTGCGTGCTCCGCCGTCCGTCAATACCCACCGGCTGCGTTTGCTGTGCGGTGCGGTGCAGCTCCGCCGGAAGACATCTCGGTGCACTGCCATGACTAATATCTCCTCGTCCATGGTGTTAACGTGGTGAAATGACGTCTGAAAACCTCTGACCTGTTGACTTCAGGTCTGCCTCTGCTCATTATGTAGTTTTCAAGGTGTAGTGCAGGGAAATATGATCTGCCGTGAACACTGTGTATTTTATTTTGAAAATTAACCGGATGTTTTATTGTGTTTCTGTGCACGACTTCCTGCCCCACATGATCTGCTCTGTGCTGAATTGCTGCGTTGTGCTCCGGCGTCTGGCAAAAATAGAAGTCCTGCATATCTGTTCCGGAGGGCTCCGGAGTGCTGGAGCTGAGACGGAGCCGGAACGCAGCACAGCCGCAGCCGGTGGAAACACACACATTGACTAGAATGGAATCCTATTGGCTCCGCTGCCGTGCCGGAGCGGAGACGCAACCAACACGCATCTGGTGGAAATTGGCCTTTAGAGTTCTCACATCCCAGGGGAGAGGGGGTAGCAACACAACACAACAACTGGAGGCTGACGGCGCCCCAGATTCAAACGTGCAAAAACACATAACTGAAACCACAAAGTATCTCCATACTGCTTGTCCGTAGTGACCCAAGTGTCCTGAAGCCGCGACATAAAAAGTTTTTTGGAAAAACATCATTTGAACATCATTTTAGCCTCATTGTAGCCTGTAGCTCTAACTGTCTCTCTGTACACTGCGCTCACGTGTACCCCCTCTCCCCTGGGATCTCCGCAAGTGTTGTGAGGACTCTAAAACTTCACCTGAGCCTCCCTCGGCATATGGGTGAGTAGATAACGGCTGAATTTTCATTTTTGGGTGCACTATCCCTTTAAGTACACGGACGACTCTGTTACTGTAAATCTTCCTCATGGATCAGAATATAATCATGGCCCAGTACTGGATGAATTTGTCAATTGGTGTGACCAGTCTTTTATGATGTTTTTATTTTCAGAGGAGTCCCTGTCTTCCTGCTCCTTGTGTGATCAAGGGGGAGCTGGTGGCAGCAGTGCAGCAGTATAAGTATTTGGGCACTGTCTTAGATGACAAGTTGAATTTTGATGTGAACACTGACGGCATCTGTAAGAGGGCAAACCAATGCCTGCTCTTTTTAAGGAGGCTGAGGAGTTTCAATGTAGATAGGACAATTATGAAATTGTTCTGTTCTGCTTTTATTGAGTCTTTTTTTTTTAAACATTGTCTGTCAGTTTGGTAATCCTAGCCTTAAAACAAGAGTAAGTTGAAAAAGTGGTCACGTCGTGCTTTAAGATCACTGGTGTTATTTTTTTATAACCTACAGCAAACTGCATGAAGAGAGGGTCACCTCTAAAGCTCGGCCTATTGTCTCACACTCTCAACATCCCCTTCATGTTTAGATCCAGATTCTTCCATTAGGGTGGTGGTTTCAACTCTCTAAATGCAGCACAAAGCGTTACAGATCGTCTTTTGTTCCATCTGCTGTCTCTTATCTTAACCAGCATTGACCACTAATTGTCTGTGATTTACCCCTGACCATGTGCAATTATGGATTCTGTGTGTTATGTATTGTACTGTCTGTTTTGTTGTACTAATGACTACTGTCTGTATTCCGAATCGGACAATAATGTTTTACCTCACCTCACCTCACCTCACCTCACCTAAATCTTACACATTATTCCTTTAAACCCCCAATAAATGATAAATACAGATGATTTTTTTTCTCACTTTAAATGTATGTGTTGCTAATTAGTAGTGACTGTCATGTAATGTTTAAGAAAATACCTTGAATTTGAAAGTTGGCCTCGGCTTTTAAGTTCAATCTCTAAAAATCTCTAAATCACTCATTCTTGTCTTTTTAGTTCGTTTAGGTCTCAGGACAAAATGTTCACCTTCAACAATTTACTTGTTCAGGACACAGAGTTTGTTGATGACTTGTGTTGAATATAGTAACCTTATTCATTTTAAAATTTCCACACAAATAACATCTTGCTTTCAGTGAAAAGATGATTTGTCAAAATGACCTTCAGCTTAGGTTATTTTATTTTAAGATGAATTTTCCTTTTAGATATTTGGAAAGCGTGATTAGGTTTGAACTTCTGTGCTGGGACAGAAATGATGTTAGAAAGGTGGAAACTATTTCCCTGTTGCATCTCTAATAAGTGCAACTGATTCCCTCTTTAATACTACCCTCCAATTACCGCCCCAGCCACTCCGCCACCTGAGCTGCAGCTGCCCTGCTTAAACTGCTTTACACTGGTTTGCTCCTTTTGCATCTACGTACGTCCCCCCTTTGAAATGGAACACAAAAGTCATCATTCTTTTGGTGATATTTTCAAATGTTATTTGGGCCTTGTTTTCAGCTGTGCTTTTGAAATTTTTTTTTTTTTGGTGCTGCTTAGCAACAGGCACACACCTGCTGCTTCCTTCAGCTTTCTAACTGATGAGCCAATGCTTTTTACAGCCCAAATACTGCGGGCCTTCCCACACATGCTAAATGCCACACATCTAATCATAACAGCTTTGGTAGCTCTTTCGTGCTGATAAAAAACATTTACCCACAGTGAAGATGTGTTTGCTGCAGCTGAGAATTCTGCATGAAAAGCTAGCTTGAAATGTATTCCCTTTTCCAGTCTATTTGCTAAAAACAGGTGAATTTCATACTAAGATTAATTTTCCTTTTAGATTCTTGGAACTTGTTAATATCTGGTTTTAAAATACCTCGCTGGCAGACAGTTGGTTTTTAAAAAGGTCAAACCATGACATTTCCATGTTTTACTAACAGCAGCTCATATAACGGCATATATATTCCATCTTTAATGCATAGCAGTCACATTTGCAGAACTATAAAGGAGCTGAAGGTGATCCTCGTTGGCCAGTTTGAACTGGGATGAACCCATCTCTTCCAGTCTAACTGCGCTGGCCCCACAGCCAACTCAGCGTCGTGGACAAAACATTGGCAGAGTGAGAGGGCTTCAAAGAGTGGGACATCTCTACAAAGCAACAGTTCTAGCTTCAGAAGCAGCTACAAACAGGACAATGGCCAAAAGCCGCAGTATGTCTTTCGACGGGATGTGAATATGTGATAGGATGGAGCCAGTCACTTTGAGCAAAATGAAAGTCATAATGTTGGATGAGGGTGCACTTTCAAATATTTGAGTTAAAAAAGGGTTTAACTGAGAGCAGCAAGGACAAATCTGTTATTTGTCTGGCAGTCTTTGGGTAGTCATGGCCACAAAATAAATTATTCTGCTGTTTAAGAGCATTGACACTGAATGACACCAGGATATCTGAGCAATTTACTGTGGTTGATATTTGAAAAAATGAATTTATACCATTCAATAAAAAATGCAAAGAACAAAATAGTTCGACCAACAATGTTAGGCTGAAGAGCAGTATTTTACCGTCGTCTCTGACTGAAAGTTTCGTCTCTGTGGTACCTTGGACCAAATTAATATTGGACAGTTCTGTAAAATCCTAAATTCAGTTCAGAGACAGCAATTTAAGGTCTGCACATGGTACCTGTGGCATTTGCCTGCTTTCGGACCTCAACAGTAAATCAAGATCTTTGATTTAACTGATATGCACTTTCCTCTTTGACTCTATGGAAATCAGAATTGTACTCTTTTCGGGCCTTGGCACATTAAGCTTGTTGGCTGTCACTGCCGAGGCATTGTTGAGCATTTGTTGCCTTAGTTTTTATGGTGTGTCACAGGGTGTTGACACTAGTCGGCCCTTGTTGGGCTTTTTTTCAGCAGATTCAGCATGTTGTATTGTTTTCGGAGACGGCGGAGTTTGTTGGTGAGAAAAATCACTCTGATTGGCAGTGCAGCTCAGGACACGAGAACAGAAATGGGAGTGAGGAAAGCAAACAAAAAAGCTATAGTCCACAGGGCATGATATCAGAAGAAACTAGTTACATTAGGGAAGGTTATGTTTTTTTAACCAGGTGCGATGGTTAGTATTGTCGCCTCACAGCAAGTAGGTTCCTGGTTCGAATCCTGGGGTGGGGGGTATGAGCCGCCCTGTGTGGAGTTTGCATGTTCTTCTCATGTGAGCGGGGGTTTACTCCGGCTTCCTCCCACAGTCCAAAGGTAAGGTAAGGTTAGGTCCATACAGGTTAGGTTAACTGGTGACTCTAAATTGTCCGTAGGTGTGAATGTGAGTGTGAATGGTTGTCTGTCTCTATGTGTCAGCCCTGTGATAGTCTGGCGACCTGTCCAGGGTGTACCCCACCTCTTGCCCAATGTCAGCTGGGATAGGCTCCACCCCCCCTGCGACTCCCAACAGGATAAGCGGTTACAAAAAATAGATGAATGTTTTTAACCATTGAGCTCTTTAGGAGAAGCAATTTGTAATTGTTTGTGTTGTTGTTCGCTAGCACACGGTAGATATCCATTGTTCTTTCAACATCGAGTTGTGTTGCTAACGTGCTAACTGGCTAACTAGCATTTTCAATTTGTCCTGTCGGTCATCCGGTTTCCCTTTTTGAATGACGACTACAGACTACCACTGCCTGCAGGTGTGGAGAGTTAGTTCCTCACATGTAGGTGCAAAACATAAGCGCTCGTTGGTGATTAGCCTTTACACCTTTCGTTACAGGTGTTCAAAGTGTCCTGAAGCATACCTGTAGCAAGGTGGGAAATTAAAACCACTGAAGGTCAGCAAAAAAAACTGTTTGTCAAGTTGCTCTTTAATCACGATAATGATGGTTATTAAATACATTTTTCATAATTGTGTTACAAGATAAGTGATCTGCAACAATCAAGCAAAACACCTCCGACTGTACATTCAGATCAGAGTCCGCTGCAGTCATATGCTGCTGCTGTACACAAGTACCATCATCTTCTTTGACTCAAACAGTCTGAAACATCAGCTGCTCAGGATTCCACTCCAGATATCTACCTGAAGGAACTATTTAAATTGTCACATCGTACTACAGTCTGGAGTTCACTGTATGTGGGAGTGTAATCTGTGACTTTCTACTATAAATGGATCAAAACTGTTTTTGCTAGTATACTAAGGACTTGAATTATATGATGTAAAAGCAGCATTTTATCAGCTTTACTTCGTCCATCAAGTAGGTGTAGCATGCTGCCAAAAACAATTAGTTATATGCTGTGGGTTTTATTGTATGCTGCTCATTTACAAAGCAATCTAAAACATAACAGTGAGGGCATGAGCTCAGTCTTGTAAAGAAATTTATTGGAGGAGGGGAGAAATTTATTTTTCAATCATTGTTCGTTTCTTTGTTTCTTCCAAATGGATTCTGGGTGTGGATGGATGCAAATCATATCTCTTTTGATCCCTTTGCGTTGTATCTTAATGTTGTTTATGCATAGTAGGAGGTTAGATATCTTCATCTGGCACCCTACGTCGACATTGGTATGGAGCCACATTTTCTCCCCTTGTTTGCCACCACTGCAGCAGGAGACGACATACAGCTGGGAATTTTATTTTTTTATTTTGTTCTTTTGATTGATTGCTGATTAATTAGATGTACACAGGCTTGTCTTCGTGAAGTCCTCAGAGACTTACTTTATGATGATATTCTTACAAGCTATCATCATTATCTCACTGTCAGACATTGTTAGACATTGTCTAATTGTCACGCCTTCTATCGTCTCTCTAGCACAGTATCTTAGTACATTTACTTTAGGAGAGGCTGCTGAGGGATCAGTCAGAGTCGTTATAGTTTTAAAAGTGAGTGACTTGCGGCAGTTGCAACTACTGCAGTAGAATTTTACACAATAATTGTCCATCCAAGTTAGACCAGAAAGTCTTTGGAGGTGACATCATTCACCTGCAGCTCTTCAAGCCTGGAAACCAAATGTGAATAATGGATATGTTTTTTTTTAGTTGATTAATTAATATTGATTTTCCGTTGTGCCCAGTTCAAACCAAAGATTTGTGATGAGATGAGTTGAAACAGGCAACTACTTGCAATGCACCGTTCTGCAACGTTCAGTTCACACCAATGCAACTACATGAGACGGTGTATCATCTCTATGCAACAATTCTCTGTACTTCCGCTCTGTTTGCTGCTTTTCAGGCTTATTTTGTGGCTGAATATAATTTGTAGCTTCTTGAAATATGAATGAGGATAGTGATAGTGAGAGACTGGCTACAGTTACATTTGTAGTAGTAATGAAACGGTGAAAAACAGAAATAAAACCAGCATCAGATGGACTGTATTCTTAATAGATATGCCACAATAATATAAATAACCAGCACCAATTTATCAATTGATGAGAATGTGTGTGTGTGAGGGGGGCATAAGCATATACAGCGAGAAGCAGCAGCAGCAGCACACTGTTCAACACCGGCAAATCATGAGGACAGAAACAGAGGGCTCAGTGGGGTGTGTAAGATTTTTGGGAATTTAGTGGCATCTAGCAGACTGTAAATTGCGACCAGCTGAAGCTTGTCCTGGTAGAAATTCCTTTAGTGTTTATTGTTCAGGAGGTTTTAACCAGGTGACAAATTATCAACAGAGGTCTCTTCCTTTTCAAAACTAATGAACCAGGTACTTGAAACCGGTAAAAAACTGAATTGAGCAGTTTCATATTACAAATCAGTTTATCTTAGATGCTGTTTGGCATGTCAGGGATGGGCCACTGGCCCAACACCTGCTAATGTGTGCTCATCTTTTTTCTCGGATAACTTCCAGATGTTCAGGAGTTTTGTAATATGAGCTGCAATTACCCGCAGAGGTCTCTTCCTCTTCAAAGCAAATGGACCCGGTGATTTAGACATCTACGATTTAGTGAAAACACTGAATAAAGCAGTTTCACTTTTGGAAAAAAAAGTGCTTTATCTATGCTCTAGTAGCAGAGGGGCTCCTTACTACGGTGGCTGACATGAAAACGTTTAGGGCCCTACCTAGAGCCAGTGGTTGGTTTGTCCATTCTGGGTTACTGTAGAAACATGCAACATGGTGATCTCTGTGGATGAGGACCCACTCCCCATGTAGATATAAACAACTCATTCTAAGGTAACGAAAACACAACAATGCATATTTTTGGTGTGTTTTAGTGTATTTTTTATACACTAAAGAAAACATACTTATTATATTTTATTACATTTCTCCAATATATTCCCCATATATGCTACACACTGAACCTTTAACTGCAGATCACAGGCAGTCACACAGGGTGTCTGTCTCTTTTGCCAATTTCCTGACCATTTAGCATTTATTGCAGATGACAGGGATAATTTGGCTCATATCAGTTGACTCAAACAATGTATCTTAACTTCTGTTTTAGCTATAAAAGATTGTTCCCTGCACTGGAAGATCCACTTCTGCACATTGTCAACATTTCACTATATCCTGTTGCAGTTTCCACAGCCTGCAAAACAAATGTGGTCACACCTGTGACTCTGAAGTCCAAACCAGCAATAAGCAAATATAAACCGATTGCTAATAGTTCTTTCATGTCTAAACTGCTAGAAAAAGAGATTGCTGGCCAGCTCACAGCCCATCTGTCCACTCCCTTTGATCGATTTCAGTCTGAGTTCAGATGTAAACACTCTAGTGAAATTGCACTCACCAGGGTAGTAAATGATTTGTTAATTGCTGTGGGTTCTTAACCAACATCTGTCCTGTATTTGACACTAAGGACCAAAAGGTCCCCTCAGATCTTCTTGAGAACTCTGTTGTTCTCAAGGGGCTGGCACTTGTTCTAATAGAACTCAGCATGATGTGTAGAGGAGTTCTGTATTGGAGTATCCTAAAACTAATGGTGGTGTCCCACAGGAATCTGTGCTTGACCTGCTTAGGTTATGCGTTTGTGCTGCCCCTTGGTCATATCTTCAAGAAATAGGATATAAATGTTTGGTTTAACAGATGACACTCAAATCTATCTCCCCTATCAAGATCAACTGCAGTTTTGGTAAAATGTTGAGCTGTAAAGTACCATTGAAAGCAACATTCCTAGATCACACTCATACAAATCATACTCACAGATTCTGATATTGCTGTCTGTGTGGTTATGACATCCTAAATTAACTACCGAATGTTTCTATTTACTTTTTAGCAACGACTCATATATCACACATTCTGTTCCCCCCAGACTGTGTTGCTCTGTCCCTTCTCTTGATGATGGTCTTACTGTCTCTCAGCAAGTGAAGGGAATTTTTTTGCCATGCTCATGGCATGGCCGTAGTGGTGGCAATATCTGTTTGACAACTTTGGTCCAGACTCAAAAATTTTAGCAACTATTCCATGGATTGCTATGACATGGACAGACATTCACAGCGGCATGAGGATGAATCCTACTGACTTTGATGATTGTTTTCCTTCAGGGCCACCAACAGGTCTTATTCTGTTAAATATCTCAACATCTGGAAGGGTTGGGGTGGCACGGTGATGCAGTGGTTAGCATTGTCGCCTCATAGAAAGAGGGTTCCTGGTTTGAACCAGAGGTGAGGGGGTCGAACCCCAGGGTGGGGGAGCCCTTCTGTGTGGAGTTTGCATGTTCTCCCCGTGTCAGCGTGGGTTTTGTCCAGGTACTCCAGCTTCCTCCCACAGTCCAAATACATGCAGGTTAATTGGTCACTCTAAATTGGCCATAGATGTGAATGTAAGTGTGAATGGTTTTTTGTCTCTATGTGTCAGCTCTGTGATAGTCTGGTGACCTGTTTAGGGTGTACCCCGCCTCTTGTCCAATGTTAGCTGGGATAGCCCCCCCCCCTCCCCCCGTGATATCACAAGAGGCAGCACAAACACGTAACATAAGCAGGTCAAGTACAGATCCCTGTGGGACACCACCATTAGCATATTAGGATACTCCCATACAGAACTCTTCTACACATCATGCTAAAGGGAAGGGTTGGCACAAAAATTTAACTGTTCCCAGATGATGAATCTGAAAGACTTTGCTTGTCCCGACTTTTCCTGTAGCATGTTCACATTTGTGGTTGAGTGAAATTTTTCAACAACTTTTCTGATCGCCATGACAGTTGGTCCATCTCAGGCTAAATTTAACTCACTTTGATCCCCTGACTTTTAATCCAGAGCCATCATCAAGTCAAAATTCCATTTTGGCCATTTCTTTAGTTTATGACTAAATACTCAAACTAATGACATTTCGGTCAGCCTCAGTTGTACTTTGTGTGTATTGCTGATTAGCAAATGTTAGCATGGTAACATGTTGGATAGTGAATTTAATATAAACATTATACCTGTTTAACATCAGCATATTAGTATTGTCATTGTAAGCCCGTTAGCATGCTGACTTCAGCATTTGGGTTTAAAGCTCAGCCTCACAGTACTGCTGGGATGGCAAGGCTGTGTTGTTATCATGAGTTAGAAATGGATACCAAACTTGTTACTTTTAAGGGCACCAGCCGAATTACATTGGTACTGAGTGCCAATCCATGTTAAATTAATCAGTGCCAAATGTCGGTATCTAAGAGCAGACCAGGCTCAGAGTGCAGGGTTCAGATGGGAGGCTCAGGCATCGCGAAGCACCGTGAAGCCAGCAAGTCAGCCATGGAGTTCCGCAGGCGGGTTCCCTGCTTCCAGGCGCTTTGCAGTGGAGACAGTGGAGGTCCACGGAGCTGCCAGGTTCAGAAAGGAGATGGAGTGCCCTGAAGCAAGCTGTAGCTGCAGCACAGATTGTTTCAGTCTGTCTGTGTTTTTTTCTTTTCTGTTGTATTTTAGAAATAGCCTGGTATCACTGCTGCTTGTGGTTGTGTTTTATAAGTAACGTACTTACTCCATGTATTTGGCAGTTGTGTCTAAACAGAGAGCGAGAGACACGGACAGACACACACACATAGACACACAAGCATGCAGACTGACATACAGAGACTTAGCTGTATGTGTCATTAGAAAAGAGCAGAGGAGCAGAATCGCTTGTCGACTGCAGCTTGTTCAAAAATTTAAAATAACATTTTGTTATTAAAGTAAAAGTAAAGTACCAAAAAAAACTGTTGGGTACTGATACTGAATCGGAGATACCGGTTCAAATGTGAAGAGTCAACCATATCTTGAGTTAATGGTAAGTGGTGCTTTTTTGACAGAACATGCCATGAGTCATTGTCGTCAAAGACACCTATGACTGCTGCCAGAAAGTTTCTTTTTAAAAGTTGTACCAACAGTAAGGGATTTGGGGAAAAACATGTGACAAGGAGGGAAGTTATTTTTTAGCATTATTTTCAATCAAAGTTATATTGACCCTTAGAGAAGTTCAATAAAGAACTGCTGGTTATGAGTTAAGCCGAACCAGGCCTCAGGGAGTCTAAAGAGTTGCACATAAAGTAGATTTATCACAGCGACTTTCTGGTTCTCACAGGTTTTCACTTACCTCTGAGAAACATTTTTCTAAAAATAGAAACTTAATTAAGGCTATGATTAAGGCTTTAATTTAACCATAAAAAAACTTAAATCAATCACACTGCATTCAGATGCCTTGGTCCAAAGCAACTTGCAATAAATCCATTCAATCTATAGTCAAAAGAGCATTTACTACATTAAATAAAGTATAAAAAATGCATCTTGTTATAAAACCACTTGCCGGGATTTTTTTAAACATAAATTAATGTGCTGTCTTCTTTGTGCTGTCTTCTTTATTCTCTGGTGCAAATCTGCAACTGAATAATTATTGCAGATCTAACAGGAGAAGATACTGAAGATTTAAGCAAGTGATTTCAGAAGCGCATAATCACCATAGTTACCACTCCACCTCACGTGTAGGTGTTGAGAACAAAACAGCATGTCATGTGGAGAGGGGCTGTGACATTTTGCCATCTAACCCCAGTGTTGTTTGCCAACTTGAGATGATCATAAATTTAACTTTTGAGTGGAAATCAAAGAATAACAAAAACAAGTTTTTATTCAGTGTCTTTAGTCAATACATACCAATACAAACCATGAAAAGTCATGGTCAAGATGACCGGAAGATACTGTCATGTCATCTGGTGAAATACTAAAAATGTTTTTGATGGCTCATCCTGCACTTGGGGTGTGTACATTTATTAATCCAATTAAATATTATTTGGGGTGTGTTGCCAACAGCTCCCATCATATAAAACCACACTTTACCTTGTTAGCTTGTGAGTCTTTGTAGCAAGGGTCAAAGGCATCTGTCTGGATATCAGTTGGCAAAATGTTTACATTACCAAGAGCATGATGGCAGTCGAAAATATACATTTCTTCCTTGTCTTGGTGGAAGTGCACACTCCTCTACAGCTACAAGCTTCACCAATGAAATGGTCCTGCTCGATGAGCTCAGATTTTTATCGAGAGGCTTTTTAATAACCTTATTTCACGTTGGTAACTTTGCCTGCATTGTGCTTGCAGGTAGATTTGTATGTATAAAATCCACATTACATGTTTACTTCATGTATAGACTGATCAAAATTTACAGTTTAATTCTATAGTTTATGTATTTATGTAAAAGCAGATGCTATTTGCACAGGTGTGTGTGGCATGATAGAGGCAAGTGCCCAGGTGTCTGCAGTCAGTGCCGGCCCATGGCATAGGCAATATAGGTGAATGTTAAGGGCACCTTCATCCATAGGGGGCGCCCCAATGGGAGAAACTATTTTTTCCGAATACTATTACTATTACTCTGAAATATTACACAAGGCCACAACAACATAACTATAGAGCAAAGCCCACTAAATAATAGAGAGGCCTTTTGTTCTGGGCTCCTGCCGCCCCCTGCCCCCCTCCTCAGTTCCTTACACTTTACCTGCCCTCTGTGGGAGATGGGTGAGTTATCTGATGTCACGTGAACCCTGAAACACGTTCTGTTGTTATCATGTCAAAATGACATATGCTCTCAACCCACTCAACTACCACCACACTACTGGGAAGAGTGGACGTGGAGAGAAAGAACATGAAATCAGAAGGAGGAGAGCTAGTTAAGTTAGCTGGTAGCTGTTAGCAGCTAGTTATTGTTTCTGTAACAAACAGCTCACAGAGGCTGCATTGATTTACATTGTGAAGGGTTCAAGCTCTATTCAGTAAAAATGAGTATTAGGCGAAGGTAAATTATAACCTCATGATGTGTGCAATGCAATCTTGTGAAATGTAGCTTTTGGGGAGAAACTTGAATATATACAGAATATGCAAAAAAGAAAAAAAGTGAGTGCTGCACTGGGTCAAAACCGTCAAAAAACGCTCAGGTGCTCTTCAAAGACAGGGAATGAAATAGATGCAATAAAAACAGAAGGACTGTCCTGATTGTAGACTGAAAGTTTCAAAAAGTGTTCAAAAATGCAGTCCAAGCTGAAAAGTCCGAGGCACACATTTCGACTCAACGAGTCTTCATCAGGATATGAGCTAGTCAAATTGTAAACAGGTGTTTAAACACATTAGGAATGTGTGAAAAGCTCATGATCCAGTCACATGAGTCGAAATGTGTTGATATCCCTGTGCTTAATAAAGTATTTTTAATATTACCCCGGAGTGCCTCGGACTTTTCAGCTTGGACTGCATTTTTGAACACTTTTTGAAACTTTCAGTCTACAATCAGGACAGACCTTCTGTTTTTATTGCATATACAGAATATATCAGGGCCACCACTGTCTGCAGTCAACAAGGCTATTTACACCAGTGTATTCCTGGTAGTCCAAGTAAAATCAAAATGTGATGTTAGCACAACCCATTCTCATTCAGAAGAAGAAGGAGAAGAAGAATAAATATGTCAGTAATAATTGTTTCTATACATACATTGAATGGAGAGATGTCAGAGCAAGGGGGCTGCCTTTGGACAGGCACCCCAAGCAGTTGGGGGTTCAGTGCCTTCCTTAAGGGCACCTCAGAGGTGCCCATTGATCAAATCAAGTGATCAAATCAAGTTCCTTAACGATATGATCATATCCCTTGAACACACAGTAAATACCCCACCAGCACACTTGATTTCACCTAAAAATACTTATGAGACGCTCTCACTGTCATTTTACTGCCTTTAAGTGACTGATAAGGTCGTCATAGGGGCAGTTTTAAACACATATAGGGGAGAACAAAACAACAATATAATGGGATTTAACGATCAGCACCTCAGTGACAGTTTCTTTTCCTATCACAGGTACCATTGTGCACAGCCCACCCTGGCTTTATTCCCTTAGCCTAATCCCCTTTTCCTATAAAGATAAACATTCACATTTCAAACTTGAAATAAATCAGTGGAAAGATAAACTCTTCCTCAGCTTTTGGTTTTGGTATCAAGTACAAGCAATGCAGCAGTGAGGAGAACCATTGACCGTTCTGTTTACAGAAGGCATTCCCGTTCACTTCCTTCATTTTAATGCGTAAGGTGTTTGTGAAATATGACAGGGATGGGTGCGCGTGAGTGTGTTTGTGTATGTGCGTGTTTCTGTGTGTGTTATAACTGAGGGGAAGCAAGGGGAGAGGCAGAAGATGAACATGCTTTATGGCAGTAGTAAAATTCTCCATGGTCCGTCTGCTAGGAAAGAGCCAAGGGCAGAATGTTTATGACTCCCAAACATTATAAACTACCTCTGTGCATTTACCTCAAGCTGCTGTGTTTGGCCAGCCATGTCCCTCCGCAGCAGAACGGGCGTCGGAGTGGCGTGTCTCTTCATGAATACTAACTATACCTCTGTTTCACTATCATTAAATGTATCTTTACTATTTCCAGCCTCACCTCAGCTGGTAAAGTCGGGAGCACTGAAGTGTGATTTCATGCAGGGAATATCAACTGGTACAGCGTCTACACAGGCTGAATACATGCATGCCCTCCTGTGTTACTACAGGGTTTCCAATACAAACACAAAAAGCAATGTCTCGGTGAGTTTGATCCTCCAGGAGTGAAATTACAAAAATGCACAACTGCTAAAAACATCACAGGTTGTCTGGACAAAGGCCAATTAAGACACACTTGCTGTCTGCTACGACATCCAAGGCGAGGCTCAGGTGACGAATGGGGTAGCAGAATTAGCATTACCGCTACAGAGCGCATCTCCTTGCATGTTTACTGTCGACTGACCGCTATGTGTGAGCTATTACAATGAATACAAATGTGACAGTGTTGTTTTATGTGTTTCTATGTGAAAAATTGACACATTTCATTCAGAATTGATTATTGAAAAAGAGATTTGTCGTCTAATTATTACAGTGATATTGAGCTGTGCCCTCTTCAGTACCTCACATTTATCTAAGGAATCTGATCAGAGCTGCTGGAAGTCTTTGGCTGGGCAATACACATTAATGAATTTAAAAAAGAGAATTTGAAGGAAAAATTCAGTGTTAATAGAGCTTTGACACAGAAATTGAAAATAAACACATTATGAATGGATCCTTAAAATATTTATTAATTCATTCATTATCTGTAACTGTTTATCCTATTCAGGGTCAGGGCAGGGCTGGAGCCTGTCCCAGCTGACACTGGACGAGAGGCCCAGTACACCCTGGACAGGCTGCCTTACTATCACGTGTTGACACATAGAGACAGTAAAGAGAAAGCAATTTAAAGTCACCAGTTAACCTAACCTGCATGTCTCTGGACTGTGGGAGGAGGCCACAGAAAAGCCACGCTGACATGGAGAGAATGTGCTAGGGATGGGCAGCACAAGCAAAAACACTATTCGAAAATCATGGCAACTATTTGACAATTTTTTGAATAATTGCCCCCCCCCCCTTCCGGAGCCACGCACATAGAGATCCAGTCATCATTAAATCCCCGAACATACTCGGGCGGAATGTACGCAGAACGGACTCCACGGAGGTCCACGCGGACTCAAAGCAGACGTCCGCAAGCCTTGTGCGCGCAAGACGGCGAATAGTAATAGTCGCATTAAAAAATCGATTTTTCAAAAATAAAACGACTATTCGAAATTCGAAAATCGTGACCCATCCCTAGAATGTGCAGACGCCACACAGAAGGGCCCCAGCTGGCCAGCAGGTTCAAAATCTGGAGCCCTCTTGTAGTGAGGCGACAGTGCTAATCACTGCACTGTTGTGCCCTTAAAATGCAATGTAATGAAATATAATTGATATATATTATTCCGGTGATATTATTGCGGTTGGCAGTTATGTTGTTGCTCTGCTTCACTGTTTAGCTTCTTCTACACTACAGGTAGACAAGTTAGCAAGTCTACTGAAAACTAGCCTATGGACGCCTTTGGCTGTCTCTGTCGGTCTCGTAAAGCTTTGCTTATACTCCCACTCCCATCGCGCAGGCCTCCATTTATGACATGCAAGCTACGAGCACTAGGGGTGTGCCATATCGTTCACAATAATACTGGTATAATTTTTAATATCATATGAAAAATGAATATTGTGATACTTGCCATATTTCGACTTGTTGACGTCATATTGTTACCCACAGCAACAACAAGCAGTCTTTCAGTGAGTTACCGCTCAGAGGAAACTCATTCAGTGGCTCCTCTGGCAGCAGCACAGCGTCTCTCCCTCGCCTCTTCTCTTTTGCTGGGCACACATGGGAGTCTGTGTCGTCATGTGATTAAACCTTTGGTAGTGTAAACCTGTGTGACGCTCACAGCTTGACAAAAACTACATATATGTGAATATGCAATAGTTCTGAGAGCATAACAGCCTGTCACAGGTTACTGCTTAATGATTAGAGGAGAAATAGCAGAGCATAAAGGTCCAGGTGGAAAAAACCACTCAATCATTTAGGATTTTGCTAAAAAAGAAGGAAATCTCCTGTTGATTGATATAGATAAAGAAGCCAGGGTACATTTTAAATGTGTAAATTTTAGATTTTATTTTGTTGTACTGTTAATATTGTAACATAATCTGAATCTCACTCTTAGTTACTGTTGTTGTTCACAAACTAAAGAAATGAGCGATCATTTTTATTTAGTTTTCACTAGGGTTGTCCCGATCCAGCTTTTTCACTTCTGATCCGATACCGATATTACAGCCTTGAGTTTTGGCCGATACCGATACCAATCTGATCCAGGCGCGTATTATACATATTCACTTATTTTGTTGTCAGTCATGTTAGAAAAGGTTTGATCAAGCGATATTACTCTAACAAGAACAACTACTTAATCGGGTTAGTTAGAATGATCCACAGCAGTTGGTATGAGAAACTGACCTGTTTATTGTTAACAGGGTTAAATAAACAAACTTTAAACTTGAACATTAACATTACATAAAAAATATAGCTGGTTTGCTTTGGCTGCTTTGGCCCCTTAATAAATAGAAAATAAATCAACACAAGAAATCTTTAAAATGTCTAACATTGAAATTAAAATAGCAGCAAGACTCCACACACTTGTGCTTTGGCACACAAATAAATAAAAAATAGATTAACACCACAAGACATTGTTGACATTTAACAAACAATGCAGCCTTTCTGTTTCAGTTATTTTTGTAGTGTCAGTGCCAGCCTGGTGCTGCTGTTTCCTGTGTGTCTGCATGCTGGCCTGGTGGATTGATAGTAAGTGCTGGAGCGGATCACTGGAATGGATTGCTTGAATCGCGGGGCGCTGGGCTGGCTGGATCGGATTCCATGAAAAACTGGATCGGAGTTCTTGGATTGGCATTTTTCCGTGCAGTCCGATCCGATGCCGATGCATGTCTTTTGCTAATATCGGCGGCCGATAGGGACATCCCTAGTTTTCATTGAATATTTGAAGACAAACTGTAAAACTATCTCACTTATTTTGTTGCAATTCTATGTTCTTAAAACAATAATAAAATATTTTTTTTGACTAATTTGTCATATCAAGAAGAATATGGCTATCCCAAAAATACCATGAAATATTGGGATATTACTTTAGGGCCATATCGCCAACCCGTAATGAGCAGAGGCGTTAATGCTCAACAGGCTATTCGTTGCAATATGCTCCAAAACACAAGGGGGCATACAAACAAAATGTTCCATGGATAAGCAAGAAATCAACGCGTGTTATCGAAAGAACAGTAGTAGGTCACCTGGCAACACTGACGCACCACCAAACATTGCATTTGTGTACTGTTGTTATAACTGTTGCTCACCCCCAAGTTGAAATTATTTTATATTGCATTGTTTCCCCCTGGATCGGTACTCTTTTAACAAGGCCATTCTTTTTAGCTTTCACATTGATCTTTTATATTCTTCCACTCCCTGCAGCAAAAGGCCTCATCTTTCCCCAGTGTGGTGGGCTATTTCTTTCTACGAATTTAAGGCCGTCTGACCGTCCCTGTGGTCTCTTAATGAAGAGCGTTTATTAGAAATCATTAGAGATGTCTGCACAGGGCAGCCTTTACCTCGGAGGGGTCCCTGTTGAACTAAGAAGTGCAGTGGGGGCCTAGTTACGAAAATTGAGACCCGTACAACCAAGAATCGTGACAGCTGTCAGAGCCTTCATTCTTGATGTGAAAGGGGTGATGACATCGTTTTCTGGGACACTATGGCGAGCGTAAACAACACATAACACTTCTTTTGCAGGTCTGTTGAGAGTCTCCTTAAAGTCAGGCATGCAACTTCTTTGCTAATGAGCTACTGACTTTGACTTTATTTGTAGGTTCATCATGTAGACTACACCCTCAGAGCTAAAACCTGCTGTGCCAGGTGAAAAGAGACATCTAAATAAAAACTAAATTATGTACACCCAGCAGTCACAACACGACAAATGTCCAAAAACACACCACATGATTAACTATCGCTGGCCATGATTTATACCGAGCTCCCATATGTTTCCCAAATTCAAACCATGTTGTGTTTGCACTGGTCTGCAGCGCGGAGAATTAGCAGTACCGGCTCTTGGTAACAAGAATAGGTCCTTTCTTCATAGTGTTCAGAGTACATCATGCACGCCCAAGTCCTGGTGCACAGAGGCACTCCATCTGAATCCTAATACCATTTTACACTCAGACTCTGAAAGCTGCTGTCAAGGGATACAAGATTTATTTGCCTGTAATTGCCTAATTTTGCCTTTCCTGCAGGCTCAGAGGGAGCCGCAGCCCACCGAT